>NW_015090786.1:8570484-8586401 GCF_001431845.1 Calidris pugnax | reverse complement strand
CCAAAGACATACACACCACACACACCAAGCTCAGATCCCACAGGTTATTTGGAAGTCACCTAATTACAGTTATCTGGCTTGAAGCACTTTTGGCATCAGGGTGGAGTGACATCCAGGAATAGTTAATTTGTTAAAAAGGCCGATTATCATGGATTTACACAGTAAGCACATGCCTCAGGAACAGCCTAATCACATTCTTGGAGTGTAATACTGAAAGAGCAGAAAAGCATATAGGAGTAAAAATAAGATTTTTCTAGAAGTCTTACAGGGGTAGATAATTGACATCGATTTTAGCAAAATGACCTATCAGCTGCCTTTTTCAGCTATCTTCTCCATCATGCTGCATCTCAGGTTAACTCTCACTCTCTTCAGAAAGCCAAAAAAAGATCTGCAATCGGATTGTGAATGATTTCAAAGTGGCTGTTTTGATGCAGTTGCTTTGACAATGAGCAAAGACACTACCTTTTACTTCCACTGTTTCCACAGTTGTCCTCTTTTAGCATAAAATATTTGTAAAACATTTTTGGAAAGTAACAGACAAACAACGTTACTTAAAGCCTAGGAGAAAAGGGGATTCTTTCGTAGCAGTGCTCCTCAGTGACATGCTGGTATTTAGCTACATAAGGTCACCATTAACACCTTTGTTAGCCTAACGAAACAAATTCAGTTACCACTTTAACTGGCTTATTTATGTATGAGAAACTCAAAGGCGAAACAGAATTCAGAGCGTAAGGTAAGCTACTAAATTTAACAGAAGTGTTTGTGTGGCATAGGTCAGAAATAAACTTGGCCATACTCTGAACAGAGTCACACTGGATGCCCAGAGAAGGGCAGCACTGCACCAAGTCAGCACTACAGGCAAGTTACCGTGTGTATTCTCACACCCTTGTTTAATCAAGTAAATCCATTTACAGCTCACTTACCCCTCACAGCCAGGTATTAGAAAATATAAGGATTTTTTGTGAAGATGTTGGTAGCCAAATCTGGAGACTATTTGAACCACCTGGAACCCTTCCCCAGCCCCAGAATTTGCCATACTATTCCCTTCACTTACAGCATATTTTGTCACTTGTGTAAGTCAATGTAAATGAAAACATTCAAACCGTTAGTATCCTCCTGTGGCTTTAATGCTATGACTGGCTGTATATTAAACTTTTTATTACAGGAGATAGTCAGCGGAATTCCTAAACTCAGAAAGAAAGTCTCAAGAACATCTCCTTCCTTCCTTCGTCCTGCCAGTTGCAAACCCTGGGTTAGGGAGAGTGTCAGTCGTTAACATTCAGGGGAGCCAAAAGGCTTTACATATACTTATAAAAAGAATTTGCACAAATTTACCATTAAAAAGTCCATCTCGGGTTCCGCATTCGACAGGCTGCATTTTATTCAGCTTCCTCACAGGAGCTAATGCTGTGGCAATTACGTTAGTTACACCATGAGACAGTTCAAGACTGAGCTTTCCAAAGGAGAAACAGGACATAACTGCCTTTTGCTTTATCTCTTTGAAGCTTCGAAAATTTTAAGTGAAGAAGGAAAAATAATGGAGTTCTTTGCAAAAGCGTCAGAATGCAGAAACATGTTTTTAGAAACCATCCAAGAAGCACTACAATTTCCCACGAACTTTTGATTTAAAAAAAAATAAAAATCAGAAGTGCAACTGGATTTTTTACATAAATAATATTTATCTTGAACCAAAACATCTTCCTTCTCACTTAGCTTTCCAGCTATCCTCCACAGTAAGTTTGAAAGGTTTAATTTCAAAAAAAAGTAACACTGAAACCTTCAACAAATCAAAGGCTTACACTTAAATTTTAATTACTGCGTTGACATATAGAGAATATTTGATTTTTCAAGGTAACTATAAGTTAGTATTTTAATCTAAGAATATTAGCAATTCATAATAGTTAATATATTGTGCACTTTAGGAATTACAAGAGATTACAGAAGAAAAGGGCTAGAAAAGTCTCAAAAACCCACTTGTTCCAACGTCCTGACCTAACACTGCTGCTACGAATCAGCCTGATACAGCAGAAAATCGCTGTCCCTTCCAATTAGTTTTGCCAGCATCTAATCTGAATCTCTCATTATGCCCAAATCCAACTCCTCCAATTTACTTAAAGAAGATATAAATAGAAACAACTTCTTTCTTTTTGCCAAGCCTTCTTGATACTCAATAAGCCTTATGTTACTCCTAAAGTGTTTCAGCTCAGTTTTATTGTGTGGTTTTGAGAGGTCTTTAATCCTTCCTCAAGATTCCACATTAATACGCATTGATTTTAGCTGGGTTACATTTTTCATTTCTGCTCAGATAGATGCACTCCTTACCAGGATGGCAGGCAAGTTTACAGGTAGATAGTGTCATTGGCAGTCTGAGATACAGGTTTTTGGACATTCCAAGAGAAAGGGAGAAAAACCCTTTAAATAAGGAAACCAAAGTAATCCCATTCTGAAGCTAATCTGCAGCCAGTTCCAGCCTGCAATCCAAGGGAGGCCTATGAACAGAGAATCTAAATATAAAATCAAGAGAAGTATGCTAATATTGACTTACTGTACAGTAATCAAGTAAGGAAGTCAGAAAGAGTACTACTGGAAATGTCATGTTGAAAGAATCAGTGGGAGAAAAATTAAAAGAGTAAAACTTCAGAGGCCTCACTGACACAGTGAGGAGAGGACTGTGTACTACGTGGATGCTACCCATACTGTTTGTCTGTAATGTAGAAAGGCTTTTGTGCACCACTAAACTAGAAGTTTAATTAAAAACAACTGCATGGAAATATCATCCTCGTTACTTGTTGGAGTGCAAAAATGTATTTTGAGATAACTAAAGATTCCATCTGTACTCCACAAAACCAGTAGCTTGTCTCCACTGTAAAGTGGGGAGTTAAGCAGAAAGAAAAAACAAGCAATGCAAGAAACACTGTTTACTGACTTCCACGCTACGTGAGCAGACATTTCTGTATTCTTTACAGACACGAGCCAGTATCTCCACACAGCTTAACACTGTGATAAGCAAACACATCAATTTTGGCTGATACAACCTTGTGAATCTCAGCACTTTATCACAGAGAAGTATGTTTCCTTCCAATAAACAAGTACCACCAAAAATTAGTTCTTTCAAATTAATCAACAACTAAGGACAACATCAGCCAAATACTGTGGGGGGAAAAATTTCCAGCCTCAAGAAACAAGGACAATATTCTTTTTGGGGTGAGGAGTGCAGGCAAGAGGCATGAGGCAAGAGGCTGAGGCATGTGCGCAGGCGGAAACTTTCCCATAGTCTTTCCCAATCACCCAAATTAGCTTATTATAACCTAATGCACAAAATTAATAGCATATTAATGGATATATAATAGCTATAATAGGAAATGCCTATTTCCGCTAAATGTGCAGCTCTTCACCTCAGCTACATACATACATGGGGACACGGTCACTAAGTGAGGAGAGGTATTAAAAACATTTAAAACGCCGTAGGTCACAACCAGAAATTTGAAAGACGCAGTTCTCCCTACAAGAAAGCAAATATTCAAGCCACATAAAATAGAAACTCATTTTTCCTATCACCTTATTGTTAGGCTTTTTACATTACCTTGATTTATAAAAACAGACCAGAATGTACTGCAGTAGGTTAGCATCAAAGTTCAGCCTTTTGCAAGACGAAGTGTTAAGTCTCAGCCACTCAAGCTAAGTCAAAAGATAGATCCAAGGTCTTTTTTTTTTTTTTCCTTGGTGACTATGCTATTACAGTTTCACAATGGTCTCACAGTAAAGGCACGCGGGATGAACAGATGCAATATAGAGAAATTGGGAAAAAATGGTGTAGTTTCCAAGAGACTTCCACAGGACACACCAATTTTATGCAACTTTTCAAAGTTTGAACCTGGAACATAAAGGATTGCAGAGACACAACAACACAAAACATTTAACCACCTACCAGCATTAACGATGGCATCAACCTCAAGCACTGTAATGTCGCCTCTATAGAGAGAAACTTTCTCACTCAGACTTCTCTTCCCCTGCAGATCTTCTTTAGCATTTTCGCCTACAAAACAAGAAAGCAGTAAAAACAGATTACAAACGTGGGTCTGAGACTACTACTTAGAAGTCCAGAGCAGGTTTCAGCCGTTCCAGTTACACTGCTGCTGTCAGACTGCAGCATCTTTCAGTTTTGCCTCGAGAGGGCACTGGTTACCCAAAGATACTGGTGTTTCCCTAAAATCACGCTTGGTTTTCACTTGTTTTCAAATACAACCTACTAGGAAGCACTGATTCCTTGCCCAGATGCCATTTGATTAAAAAACTGTACAAGCATACAAATTATTGGAGCTAGAACCATCAAATAATCTATTTGGTAACCACAAGGGTGCAAGTTATGAAAAATGAGAAGAATTAGTTAAGGTAACCCTCCCACTGAAGCAGTAATTTATCCAAACCAAAGTTATTCAGAACATATACAGCAATGCGTGCCATCAGCCAACAGCCCTGAAACTCAGAACTAGCCCTGGCAGCAAGTAGTGGGGAGAAGGAAAACCTGAACAATAACACCAGCAAGTTTAAACTTGGAGCTTTGATATCTTAAATTGCTCAACTAGAAGGTAGGGGGGTGAAGACACAACACACATTAGGTTTCAAAAGACTCATTGCTAAACCGTTATAATAGGTCACTTATTCCAGTAAGCTCTTAATTTTTGCATCACCACTTCATTCACTTCTAGCTCTAGGCAATCCTGCTTTAGCAGGGGAGTTGGACTAGATGATCTCTATGGTCCCTTCCAACTCTAAAAATTCAGTGAAATTTGCATCACAATCTCTATAACTATATATCTCTCTATATAACTTTATATATATCTCTATATATCTCTACATAACTCTCTCTATATATCTATATATAACTCTCTATATAACTCTGTATCTCCACAAAGACATTGGCCTAAAGTTTAACATTGTATTGTTAGACACTCACATCATTAGCAAAGAACTAATGAGAGACAGAATGACTGCTTAATTGATTTTTTTATTAGTATTGAAAATTACTTCTTTCTGACACAAGCCAAGTCTAAAGAGGTTTGGGTTCATATATTGGTCAGAAATAGAACTCAATTGCTAAAGTAACAATTTAAGTGGGAAATAGTTCCCCATCTTCAAAACAAGTGATTTTTTTTGTAAGAAAAAAACCTCAATAAAAGATTTAGTGAGAGGGTAGAGGGAGTCCAAACTAATCAGACCCTCTAGTTTCACATCAGCCTTCATTTTAATCCATTTCCACAAATTTGAGTATACCTGCTTAAATTCATCAGAATTACAAGCAACTCCATGCAGAAATAAGAAAGTTGTGTTTATTTTAGGGGTTCCTCTTCTAACTTCAGCACAAAGGACTGATATCAGAAATCATCATTTACTCAACCACCCCAAAGTAACCACTCTGCTTTAGAGCAGCTATCACACGCCTAGAGCAAAATCCACACCACTTCCAGCAGAAGATACTTTGCTGCTGTGACTTACACTAGCATAAAGGTAGTCTTGTATTCAAGTGTGTGTATTCAGGAGTTTGATTTCAGTATTTGGCTCCTGGAATGACTATTCCATGGCCACCAGACCACCCTCAGTCTCTTAGCCAAAGCAAAGGAAGCGCTTATGTGGAAAGGTATCAAGTTTTTATTATCTTATTAGGAAGTTTCTAACACTCTAACTTAAAAGTTGTACTGTTCACTCATTTTTCCTCAGAAGGTAACAACTGCAGTTAGCTGTTGAGATGTACTAAAATAAAAATCAGCCTCTGTGACCGACTTGCAGAATCTGATTTATTATCTGCTTTCATGTTAACTGCATTCTGCCAGCAAGTAGGACAGTTGTTTTCCCCATCTCTCCCCAGTGAGCGTCCTGCTGGAGCTCTGCCAAATTTAAAATACACACCATCATCCTCCCCCTCCACCTTCTGCCTGAGTTACTGCAACAGTAGTTATCATCAAGCCAAATACACCAAACACTCTAACCTAAAATAATTTAAATAGAAAATACAGTTTGGATACTAAAGTATTTGTACCAATACAATATGAAAAAATTCATGAGGAAGAGCCATGAGGAGAAGAGAAACCACACAATAAAAAAAGAAGTTAACTGTCATTATCACTAGTTTGAGTCAGAGTGAAACCAGAGATTTCCCTTAGTCAATTCACCAGCAAAGTCACCTAACTCTTCCAGAGGGTGCCACACAACATGATGTTGTGCACACTGGTGCTGCCTCCTCATTTCTGTCCTCCACAGCCTTCACAAGCCTGCCTCTAGCTCTCACTCTTTGCAAGGACTGAGTATATTTGAGCGTGGTTTTCCTGAGACTCCTTCCCCATGAAAATGCATCAGTAAATTCACTGCCTCATAAGAAAAACCTACACCAAAAAAACCCCTCCTACATGATCTACCACATCCTCTTCAGCAAACCCCTTACCTGCCCCACAGTTCTTGGAAGAGCCCTCATGACCTCTGTCTTTAGAGTTCAGCTGTAAAAGCACATGTTGCCTTGTACATCTTTGATAGACTACCTTCATTTCTTTCAATAAAAGTCTGATTTAACCGAGGATTTGAGCTTGCCCTTACCTTATTTCGCTCTGGTTTTTACAGAAGGATGCTCAACACTGATGGAAGTTGCGGGGAGCCAAGTGTTGTTTGCAAAGGCACTCAACAGGTCCACTAATATGTTGCTGATTACAAAAGTAATCCCAATAGCATACAAATAGTTGTAGGAGAGACGACTGTTTTTCTTTTGCCATCTGTTCAATCTCTGGGGCTGGCAGACAACATTTCCTAACAAAGTCAAAACTGATATCTGATTTGGGTTATTTTCTTCTCCTGTAATCAATTTATTCATCTTGGCAGGGACAGCAAAGTCATTCCTGGCCATTACGAATAATTCACTTCTCACCTTTGTCTCCCATCTCTTCCTTCACCAAGCATTTGTGTCTGCTTCTCAGATTAAAAAAAACCAACCTGCACTCATTTACTTCAAAGTCTCTTCCCAAGGTAATGGTGGATCTCAGATCTGTGAATAAGTATGGTCAGTCCTCAATTACGCCCAATAAAACTCAAATACTGTAGGTATTATCCTGTCATTCATGGTACTGTAATTCAGCAAGGACAAATCAGCAATTCCAAGGCATTGCATATTTCGCAGAGGACAAACACCATGTGTACATACTAGCACATCAATAAAAACCCTAGCAGTGATAGATTTACCTTGTACTTGTAGCATAATGAGAATATTTCTTGCTCTCACTAATGAAAAAGCTCTACATATATCCTCAAGAAATAAATCCTCTGAAGGGGTTGCTATGTAACCTAGTCTTCAATACAAGATATAAAACAGGAGTTGAGTCCGCAGACCAAAAGGCTTAAGTTTTTAGGAAAAAGAAAACATGCTTGCCAAGCAAATCAAACATTCAAGTCTGTCTCCACAATGGCTGTTGCATCTTAAAGGCAAAACAGGTGAAGAGCCAGGAATATTCAGATATATTCCACTCCTAAAAAACAAAAACCAACACATCACACACCACCAAACAAAAAAACTCCCACCAACTAAACCCACACTACATCAAGGCCATGACAAACTCCATCTCTGTTTTAGATGGAGGCATCACAGACTCCAATACAAGAAAATAACTTTTTGTGTTCACAGCTACAGTCCGAACAAAAATTTCAGGACAAAGAATAAGAGAGACTGAATTTTCTGAAGTACCTCCATAGGAACACCAGCAGAGCTACCGTAAAATTTAGGAGGCACTAGAAGATTTGTAAAATCATACAGCTGAGCCGTGAAGATTGCCTGGGAAGACTCCCTCCCTGCTGGAAGATCTTCTCCCATCTCCTTCATAGCTCTCCTGGCTCTCAAACATGCACTGAGCACCTGTGCAAGAAGCCTGGGTGCCTTCAGATCATCAGTTTTAATCAAGTCACGGCTAGTAAAATGCCAAAATAACTGTTCAAATGGGATTGTGGCAGTATCAAGTATGAGCAATAGCTTCTGTTTTATTTGGGATTTTATCCTTGTGTACCCTTGAGCAGACTGTTTCTGGGACTTTCCTTCCCTCTAGAGTAAGACTCTGCCCCATGTCCATCTCCATTGAAAAAGTAGTAATAGAGGCTTACTGGGAGGTGCTCCTAAAATAAAATATATATCCATACACGCACAAGGTGAGCTCTCAAAGCAGTGACAACCAGCATTAGTTTGATCATCTTGACCCCCACCTCCCCCCAGTCAATTTTGTCACTCATTTTTCTTCCTTAATCTCAGAATTTGTTATTTGTGTGAACAGTAAGGTTATGAATAGTATTACAGTATTAAGAACAGTAAGGATTATGAATATAAATTGCAGTTTAAGCACATTAATGTTTCACATATTTCATTACAATTATGTGTGCGTGACAAAAGCAAATAAACCCTTTTTGTTTTGTTAAAGGAGAATTTTACAGGGTACATTCATGTAAAGTCTGGCTATCTGATTTCCGAGACAGTGCAATCCCGGAGTCTTCATCCCAGATGACTTCCCAGGATCAGTTAACACCAGCCCTGCCCCTGAAATAAAAGGCCCTACTTAATCAAGACCTTGGACTAAGAGCATCAGCAAAGCAATGATCACCCATACAGCCAGATTTCACAGCCATTTAGAGCTTTCAGGTTCAGAGGAGTTCAAAAAATTAACTGGCACAAAGGAAACTGTTAAGGAGGAAGGTAAATGGAATATTCACAAACTTTTGAAATGCCTTTCTCAATTCCACTCATATCATATAATAGAAACTATCATAAAGTGACTGTAGGCATAACTACAGTCTCTTCAAGCCTATTCATTCAAAAGAAATTAAATTAAATTTGCAAAGCGAGACACTGAGGTGTAAAGCAACCCCATGCACATGCCAAAAATCTGCATATTCAGAAGCAGGTGTGGACCTAACAGAACCCTAAGGAATTGCTTTCATGCTAGGTGCTTCCTAAGACTAAGTTTTGAGTTTTTTCCCCAAGTACTTACTCAGCCTTTCTGCCAGTTTTTTGACCTAAATAATTCTCAAACTTTCCTCCTCTGCCTAACTAGCCCTAGTTCAGGTCCCAACACTTCTGAGCTTGCTCTAGCCACATCTTTCTTGAAGTGTGGAGTTCATCAGCTGAGCTCTTAACACTAAGTATAGCAAAAGAGGCAGTCCTATCCCTCAGCTTTACAGTTCCTTCCAGCTCGTACCAAAGGAAAAGGACCTGTACATCTTACACATACGCAGAAAAACGCATTAGATCTAGTAAACAAAAACCACTCTTGGAAAGGAAACACGGAAAGTTCTTCAGAACTTGGATGAAAAAGGACTTTCAGAATAGCTCACTAGAGGGAGCCCCCATAAAGGGCATGAACACGCTCGGCTGGTGCAATGGAAAAAAGGATGGCACAAACCTAACTTCATTGTAAAATCAACTCTGAAACTCAGTCACTGCTAAAATATCTAAGATTTTAAAGTCTAGTTCACTTTAAAGTATCTTCATTTTTGAAGCAGGTCTCAGACATCCAATTACAGAAATACCTACAGCAATTTCAAAGAGCTTGCAATCAAAGGGAGGAGAAAAACTAACAGCTGGAAGAGCTTCTGTTAAAAATACATTTTCATTTTTAAACTATTTGATAATTAAGGAGCAGAGCACACACAAAGTAGTAAAAATAATTATTAAAATACCATCGTATAAAGCAATACCTATGGCAAAGAAAAAGGCTCTTGGCATTCCAGGAGCAAAAGCAGATAAAAGAAGAAATCAAAGAACAAGTAAGTGAAAAGGAGGCTCACAGGCTTGCACTAATAAAATGAAATTTTGTTTAACAAGTCAGAGGACTTAATGTTGAGGGTTTTTTCCTCTAGTTCATATAAAAAAGAGTAACAGACTGAATTGCAAGAAACAAAGCTAAAAAATGGGAGAGTTTCATCATTTAACCAGGTTTAGAATTCGCAGCTGAAGGAAATAAGTTAATTTCAAGTTAAAAATAAATAGTAAGTCTGTCCGCTATCTCATCCCTGTTGCAACAGCTACTAGTAGGAACAAATATCCCCAAGAGTAGCCTGTAACACCATCCAGGAAAAGAGATTGAGTAAGGGACAAGAGTCCCCACGACCAGTGCCAGACAAAAGCCAACCCCTCCTCTCCTAGGAGAATCCTCAGCAAAAGCTGCAGTGGGACACTGCTCCACTTTTCTTGGGCTGCTGAAAAAACAAAGGAGTTGAGTGAAGTTTAGGAGTGCATCTGACCACAGGGAAAAAGGTACAGCAACCGTTCTGCTGCATACTCTGTGCACTCCTCCCTTCAGCACTTCTTTCCCCCCCCTTCTTAATGCTTTGTTCTTTACAAGTGTCTTGTACAGATTAAAAACGACAAACTATTAGCAATTACTAACCTCACATTTAACATAGCTTTCCATTTCATTTGTTTCTGCATAGGCTTACAGAGCGCTAGAAAAGACAGATTGTAAGATCTGTTACATTACGTGCCTGCTTCTACTCCTACTAACCATGGATGATTGTACAGGAAAGGCAATTGCTTATCTAAATCAAGATAAGCATTATTTCCATATGTTCCATCACCAGGGGGAAAGCATCCACAGATGCACTCTAGTACTTCAGATTTGTAGTACAGATTTGCTCTATCACTTCTTGGACTTAAACGAGATCAGAACCTGAGCACAAGGAAGAAACATCTGTTACAGACAAATCACTTTCTACCTAGCCAAAAACACAGTAAGTCAAAGGCACTTGATGATGAACACCACCACCTTCTCTCTGGCTACACACTCTGCCAATATGCTCTGTTTCAGCTAATTACAAACTGGCATAAATGGATCTATTGAGGACTATAGCCAAGAACAAAGCCTAGGAGGCATTTACACAAATCACTGGATGAGGTTGGACCCTCTAGAGATCATCAAGTCCAACCCTCCCCACTCAAAGCAGGGTCACCCAGAGCAAGTTACCCAGGACCCTATCCCAGTTGAATTTTGAGTATCTCCAACGACAGAAAGAACAGGTTACTCCACACAAGTAACCTGTTCCAGTGCTTAGCCATCCTCACAGTAACTGTGTGGTAGTGTTGTCTTATGCTTAGGTAAGATTTCCAGCTTAATGTGCTCATTACCTCTTGCCCTCTCATTGTGTACTGTTGAAAAGAGTCTGGAGCCACGTTCTTTACACGCTCCCATCATATGTTTATAAATGTTGATCAGATCCTCTCCGGGGCATCTTTCTTCAGGCTAAACCCCAGCGCTCTCAGCCTCTCCTTGCAGAAGAGATGCTCCAGTCCCTTAATCATCTTTGTGGCTCATCCGGTGCATTAACTACACTTCCTGCTTTTGTACCATTCACAAATTTGCTGACGTAGCACACTGCCCCATCTTCCAGGTCAGGAGGTCATGGTATCTCCCATTCAAGGTTTTTCAGAGGTATGAAATATCCCCAGCTGAGGGCACAAGCATCACTTGATGTCCACTGGTTAACTGAGGAGCCCTCATCCAACAAAGCACGCTGCAACAGAGTTCAACGGTGCTATAACACAACCCTCTAAAGCTACTACAAATAGCCCAGAACTAAGTCACTTGGTCTAAGTTAAATGTAGTGATATGGCTATCAGCAGCCCACAGACAGAGTTGTAGATACGAATGTCTACTTTGCAGCCACAGGATTGAATTGGAGCTGTTCAAGACTACGTTACACCTTAAAGAGAGAAATATGGTATACTATGAGCAATTGATAGAAAATACCCGGTCAGTCCTAACAACACACAAAACACTCATGCAAAATGCAGTTACTCTTGTGTTACAACAGTCTTGCATAGGCCATACAGTGTTCCAACCTTTTCCTCAGTCTATCCCACACAGCTCTGTATGTCCCCCAAAAACAAAATCGAGATGCAAAAAACCCCTTTAAGTCTAGGAGCAGAGAAAGGAAAGAGAATTAAGCAGCTTGCCCTTTTTTCTGAAGTTTTTTGTGAAATGAGGGAAGACTTGGTATGGAGTGCCAAAGTACCTAAGTTTGAGAAAACAGTAATAACAAACAAGGAGAACAAGAAAAGGAACACTTCTGCAATTCTTATTTGCGATGCAACCTGGTCTGCAGGGACACACAATTGTCAATTCATAAATCAAAGTCTTCTCACTTCAGTGGCATGCACAGTGACAGCAAAGACACAACACAAGTAGGCTGAGACCCTAGGGTATTTGTGTGTTTACTCAGAGAGTCAGCATCCAGCTGCTACAGTTGCTACGCTGGCTCCTACCGGCTTGAGATTTCATGATTTAGGGTCCATAGGAATGGCTGCTGGTTTAGCTGTGACCCAGGAGCCGTGCTTTGTGTATTTAAAGAAACTCATTCAATCACTGTCTTGTTTGGTTGTTACTTGGGGTTTTTTTGTTGGTTTGCTTTGCTTGGTTTTTTTAATGTGACTTCACAGGGATTCAAGACTTTGTGAGAATGTATTGGAATAAAAATGCTGTTGGATAGCATATTTACGAAGTTCTTGCCCAAGCTTGATTATCAGTACCTCCATCTGAGGGATACCAAAAATTTCAATACACAGATTCTTCTTCCAGAGTGGCAGTGGGTGTTGTACTAAAGTATATTAAATGCTCAACCAAGGTCACATGGAGGCAAGACCTACACTGCATCATCTCCAACTCAATACTTTATAACCTTCCTCTCCTACTGAGAGCTTGCAAGTAACAATGGAAGTTCAAAAATTGAGAGAAAAAACACATTACACTCCTTTAGACCACTGTTCATTATCAAGCTATTTCTGTGAGACGCTTTTCTACAAAGCTAGAAGACTACAGGTGATGCAGGTGATGCTACTTCGTTAGATTCCTCAAAGACAAAGCAGAGCACCTTCACTGCAAGGTCTGTGTCTTGGTAATATCACAGCATTCATACCACTACTCCTGGTATGTTCAAATCAATCCAGTGCCTCCTGGGATAACTATAAGCCTTCATCCAAGATTTACACTACCAGCAGCACAGTATTCCTTCACTCAGCTGTACAAACTGGCTGGAAAAAAAAAAACAAAACACAGAAGCCTTTTCATGAGCAACCAGGTGTTTGGACTTCAGGAGCATCTATTTTATTTACCAAGAAGCGAAAACTCGTTTCTAATAGGTATGAACAGCATCAAGCAAAATTAAAGTTTATAGTGCAAAACCACAAATTCATTAGCTTCATTCATTAGGTTACTGAGTAGTCAGACAATTTTTTACTCTACGTTCTCTGCCTTTTGAATTCTCCACACCATTGCTAAGCAACAGCTTTTCTAGTTGAGCATTACAGCCTTTTGTAGTACTTACTCTGTAGCTTGGAAATAAAAAGTTACTACCCGCAAACTATGAAACTTCTGCAAAACTGTCAGCAAATATTCCATGGCATTGTCATTCAAGATCTCTGCATGAGATATAGTGACAACTGCTTACCAGATGGGAGTAGGAACTTTGGTTTTCCAGCACCAGGGGACAGGTAGTAAGTTTCTATGCAAACTCAAAAGACGTTGTTTTCTGGCCGAAGACATTAGCCTTGGGTAGTACTTACCTTGCAGCTTTTCCCCTTCCCTGCACCCGAGATACCACATGTAATTTGCCACCACAAGAAACAATAAGACTTCAATCCAAATAGAGAGGTACAGAAGAAAATCTTCAATACTTGAAGGGGACTCTACAAGACCCATTAGTGTTGCACATCGTACCTGCTTACTTTAAGGACTTAAAAAATAGGAAGTGCTACAAACTCACTAGCAGTTTTGAGAAAGGTTTAGCTCCATCTTCCTCTGCATGTCTACCTGGAAAATAGAAGACATACCTAACCTCAAAACCCTTAAGTCCATATAGGCATATGTTGGCAAGCACTGCCTATTCTGGCTGGATTTAGTTATTTGTGATACACTTCGAAACCGTCTCATGTAAGAACTCCGGTAGCAATGCAGAAAGTGGAAAAAAAAAAATAAATATCTCAACACGGAACTCTACTTTTTCGTTAGATATAACTGATCCATAGCCTTGGTGAGAGTTACATAAAATCTGGGGTTTGCTTTCAGTTGGTGTAGATTCATTAAGTATTCCCACAAAAGGACAGCACTACAACACTCAATATGTTTCTATGTGCAGTGTCTTTTTTAAAACAGTACCTTATTCATACAGAAATAATTACATTAAGCATACAGGAATAAATCCAATGCTGGCTGAACTTCAACTACAAGTTGTATTTGTGCAGCAAGTGAGAAACAACTTACAACACCTTTACAGACTAACCACCAGTACCAAAGAAGCAATCAAAAAGGCCCATATTTGCATAAACAAGCCTCTGTAAAAAAAAGCAAACGGCAGGATAGGGCAGGTGAATGTTTTAAAGCAAGACGGATGTGCAACCAGTTTTACACTTTCTTCATATCTGCATTATAGATGGACCAAGTCTTTTGAACAGGATCCTCTTGGTAAACTATAAAGCAGTCTTTCCCAACTCAGTGTTTGATCACGAACTCCTACAGATGCTATTAGTACAAAGGTGCATGTAAAGAACTTCTTCCACTTTCAGAAATAAATGTATTGGCTATACCAGCACAAGGTTTAATTTTGCAAAAAGGTACACTCTATAGCATCGTGTCCACAAAGAAACATCCAGAAACTTTGGTAAAGGCCTTTGTGACACACACTTTTGCAAACATGCCAGTTCTCAGTACCTTTTCTGTGCACAAGCACTGTGCTTCCCCTCCATTTAAACAAGAAATATTTCTTAGTGAAATGAAGCCACATGAAATTGTAATTTGAATGGCTTCTAAAGCTGTGCAAAATAGAAGTTTAAACATAAACTGGATTGTTAGGCTTTCTCTCCAGCACAGGAGAAAATTTTCTGCGCACTGTAAAAAACATATCTGTATGCAACACTTCCTACAGGGCTGAGGAATTCTGTGTCAACTGGATTTTCCGACAGCACATCAGCTAGGTGCCCTCTCACAGAAAAAGCCACATCTCACTTAATATAGGAAGCACTACAACATCTTATTCGGACATTAGTTGGTTTGTTAGAGACATTTCAACATGGTGAGCAGTTTGGCTCTAGCGAACCAAAAAAGGGAAACCAAGCTTCTCTGTTTGCCAGTGATTGGGTTTTTAACACATGTGTAATCAAGTGTTTAATTGTCCATGAAGCAAATGCAGCTATGCATGAAAGAGCTGTGCATGAAAGTTGGTTAATGTGATCCAAACCGAGAGCTCAGTGAGGCTGAACTGCACCAGTGATCCCCCTACCTCATCAGGGGAGTTAAGGCAGTATCCTTCGTGGTGGTTAGTTTTCAGACTTGATGCAAGCCTCCCACTTCCAGACAGCAGCAGTTGACAGGCCTACCCTGTGTGATCGCTAATTATTATTAGCCCCAGGCAGAAAACCCCAGTTGAAGCAACAGTTCAACACCTTCATAAGTATCTGTCACCTCTAAGCTCCAGTGAATTAAGACAAGCCATACCAGTCTCTTACAGTCTTATCAAAAAAGGCTCCCAGTCTTCTGCAGGAGCACATCAGCTTTTTCCACCACCTACACTTGAAGATGCCCAAAAGCCATGTACCCAGTTGATGGGTCTACACCAGTAAGCCATGACAAGGGTACAATTTAACAGCTTGATCTTGGCCTCAACCTAAACAGCTTCTCGCCAGGCTGGCTCACATCTGTCTGCAAAAGAGCATGAGGATATATGCCATAATCCATCATAAATTACAGATTATGGCTTTAGCCAAGCTACCATACTGAGCAAAACTAGATGACTTACTGAAACCCTCTTTGTAGAGCAAGAAAATAACTTGGTTATTTGATCTTCCAATGCCCCGTGCTCAAAAGGACGTCATTCTTTATGCACAAAAGAAAAAAAAAAAAAAAAAAAAA
>NW_015090786.1:8558390-8570270 GCF_001431845.1 Calidris pugnax | reverse complement strand
GGGTTTAATATTTTTCCTAGAACTTTTTTTTTTTTTTTTTTTTTTTTTTTTTTTTTTGGCACTATTTTTTAAGAAAAAAAAAAAAAAAAAAAAAAAAAAGAAAGAGGAGGGGGAAAAAGTAATAAAAGGAAAATCCAGACATAAACATAAACACTAATTATTGTAAATCAAGACATAACCTATTACAATTTTCCTCCCTGCATATATTGAACTACCTCACTCAAAGTCACTATTCCTCTTCTTTTCCTTAGTAGTCTTGAATATGAAAAAAGGCAGCCACTGAAACACTCCAGGCTGGAACTCAAGAAACCCCACACTTCAGCAATTTCTGAGGAACAGCACACACAGATTTACAAACAGCATCACTGCTGCGAAAGCCGTCCTTCCTCACAATCTGAACGAGCCTACTAGGTGACAGCACACTGCATCATCTGGACTTCCTAACTCTAGTTATTACCTCCTTAGGGACCTCTGTACAAAACTTCAGCGCACAGTGACGTTCAGTAGCTACAAAAAAAGGATTGTTTCTCATACTGCAGGGGACAGAAGCTTGGGATTTATTAATCTGGTCAAGACTGGTGTCACCAGCACTTAAACTTCAGAAATATTCTTTCTGGCAAGGACTTGCCTAATTTCCCTGTGCATCTCCACCTACTGTTACTCTCCAAAACACACTGAGATCTTGCAGAGCTTCAATAAGGATAATAGTTTATTCTTGAGTAGCATCCTTTCCTGCAGTTACCTCTTGCCCCTCGAGGAGCTGGCTGACACCGAGATAAGAACGTTCCCTTAGCTGTATGCAAAAGGATCACCAAATTCTAACTCCGTCAGGGACCTGTATAAGCTTAACACTGTGTGGAAGTTAACTTGTTCAAAAAAAAATCACAGAACAGCAGATTAAAAACAAGCCATCATCTTAATTACATCAAAGACAAGTGATTTACTTTCTTAGAGAGAGGATTAGCCATACTGGATTATGTGTTCTTAATCTATATAAACAGAGCTGATTTTTTGCTTTTTAATAATCAACTCTCACACATGCTGAAAGCAAGATTTATTTTGTTTTTCCCCAAAATATTTTAAAGAAAACTGTAAGCCAAGTGTCATTTCTTTGATAACTAATCCATCCTATAAAGGTTATATGCATGCAGCTCACTAGGAAATTACAAGGTCAATTGAATATATATTGGTTCTTTTTGTTTACTGAAGTTTCCCCCCCCCCATATTAAACGCACTGCTTTAGCCCCTTACATCAGGGACATCACTAACTAGACAGGAATACTTGCCTCTTAAAAACAAACCAGCTCCCCTTCCTGCCCCCAGGTTATTTCTCAGTTTACACTCAAGCAAGCTTGCACCTGAAGAGTTTCTCCCCACTGTGGAAGGCTATCTTTGGAAAACAATAGCTGAGGCATAGGTTTAGGAAGACAGAAAGGTGTGTGTGGTCAGTCGATCACATGGTTGGATTTGTACTACTCTGCAGCTTTGCATCTGTTCAGGACAGATCCCCAAAGGGCAGCCAAGAGCCTGGGAGAAGCAGAGCACACGGGGCTCCAGTTACTCCCCATTACTCTGGCAGCCTTTGATATCTGTTGCAGCCAAACATAAACCACCCCAGCCTTAAGGTCACTCCACATCACGCCACGGGCACGGAGACTCCTGGACACCCTTACAACAGGCCACAGGCTGCAAACATGGTTTGCTGTTGTTACCACTCCAATTCCTTTGCTGCTTTCTTAATATAGGCATAACAAAGACAACGGAAATGAGCAGATTTACAGCCCCTTCCACAAAAAGCATGTCATTTCTTAAGTAGTCAAAATACTTCGTTACTATTATCTTCACACAATTCACAGAAGCCACAGATGTTAGTCTTTCAGTGAAGCTCCCCCAGCTATTATACACTGCAATTAGTAAGCAGTGATCTCCACATACATCTACACGACATGGCTCTCTAACCCTAAACATACTGGAATTCAAGGGACCTTGTGACAAAGTGTTTAGCACGTGTAACAGGAATATATATGAAAAGGACAACACCAAATACAGCACCGAGCTAAAGCAAAGCTGGAACTCGCATTCAAGACCACAGTTAATAGCAGGAGATCCTGAACTGTGCCACGCAAGTTACTGCAGTTTTGTGTGAACTCAGCAGAAAAATTGCTGCACTGTGAACTTAACCAAACAAAGAGTTTCAGTAGCAAAAGTGCCATTTTCTTTGACAGGCAGATACCAAGCATCACATTGAGCTAAAAACGTCTCGATTTACTTTCATTCTTGTCACTCAGCTAGAAACCTGTTCTAAAGACCATTGCTGAAGTCACTGTAAGAAAAAAAAAAAGGATCATGCAAGCTGATAGATTTGTTTTATTTTGGTGGGGGATAGCCTTGAAGCATATTGGTTCCACATAGCTATTATAGACAGAACTGGTTGATAGCTGGGCAACTTTTGACAATGTTCTAGTAGAACATAATTCCCTTTTCTGTATAACTCACTGAAAGGAACAAGTGGTTTAGAGAGATGCTGTTTCTCACTTCCAAATGTCTGGCTGAATTTCACTGCAGCTTAGTAGTGGCATTACTTTCCCAAGTAATGATTCCTGGTTCCTTGATTCCTGTTTCCCACAGGACAGACATTCACATCAAACGGGACCACATGGAGCTGCTCTGAAGAGCCCAGTATTACCCATGGTTAGTTAACCATCTCAAGAAACGCTGGTCAATGGAGCTCAATATTACCACACACTTTCTTTTCAGCATGAAGCCTTTTGAGTGGCTCATCTAGATGCTTTGTCTCTATAATCTTGTGTCAACTCACTGTTAATATTTAGAAAGCTACAGATTCATAGCACAGAGATGTTTTTATTAAATCCAAACCTTACTATTATACATAAAACCCTCAGTGTTAAAGTAGATTAATTTGAATACAGTTTAAACCATATAATTTTCTAAAAATACAGCAGATTAAGAAAATCCAGAGGCTGACAAAACATCTAAACATACTTCAAGACTTGCTTAAAAAAAAAAAAAGACTGCAGACCTTTCATGTCATTTAAACAAAAATAAAAAAACTCAGTTACTGTGTCCCTCCTTTTTAATTTCATCCAAAAGTAGTTCTTACCGTTAGAAAAGATCTTTAAACCATCACCTGAATTTGCTGTTTTCTTGGCACCACTGCTATACTAACAAATACCAGAGGCTGTGAGAGTCAGCAGGACTGTCAGCTGCCTTGAGTTAAACTACATAAATTTATTCCACTTTCTGAATTATTTGAATTATCCCATTAATGCAACAAAACATTTTTCCACCAGTGACACACAAAACTCAGTAACAACACCCTGATTTTTCAAAAGCTTTCAAGAGAAAGTTTTCTGAAGTCATACCTCACATTCTCCACTGAAAAGTAAAGACATCTTCAGGAATAACTGTGTACCCAAAAAAAAGTACATATTTAACTTCAAAATACACTCTAGTTATTAATCTACATGGTGCCATTTTGTTCATCAAGCATCACAAAACATAAGCTACCATTGCTAGACAGGATGAGTGCCTATATACTAGTGTTAAATAGTAAATAGCATGAAATAAAGGTATACAAAAGTCCAAGCTTCAGAAAACAAGTCCATTATTCATGTGTGGTCAGGAAGGGACTCTACTTCAAAGTACAGAACAGATGAGATGTGCCTGCCTTTGGTGTATCTGAAGGATAAGAAGTGGGAGGAACAATGGATTACAGTATATACGTATTATCCAGCCCTGTATGACAGCCTCATTCTTCATTTCCAAAGCAGACAAGTCATTTCCTTAATAAATGCAGTTAAAACAAAGAAAGCTTACGTTTACAGAACTTCTTCAAGAACAAGAATTTTTCTCCCTTCCTACCATCCCCTCTGACATCCCCCATCCCCGATTTGTCAACAACAGTAGTGGACAGAAAAGGGACAGCGTTATGATACTTGATCTCTGAGGTCCACCTGTGCAGCCTGGCAAACTGTACACCAAAAACCAGAGGTGTTGACAACACAGTCCTTCTGGAAATGCTTGTGCCCTTATCTGCTCGCTTCCCTCAGAGTTCAGAGCAGCAGGCACCGGGATTAGGCCCTGCATTCCACATTGTGCCCCCCCTCCACATCAAAATGTGTCAGAAACATTGACCAAATTCCATGCCAAAACACACACCAACTTGATCTCTCGTGGCTAGTCATGTCCATATGAGGAGACCTGCGAAAATTGTAGCTTTTTGTTTAAGTTGCAGAAAAGCAAACCAAAGACAAAAACTACACACAGCTGCTTTCAGGTTCCAAATGTTTTCAAACACCTTTGCTGCTATAAAAAAAAACAAAACAAAGCCCTTGTCAGCTGCTGTTCAGAATTCCCTAACTTCACTCTTCATAAGCCTTTACGTTGCTACACAACCCTCTTGCAGGGACTTCCAGCCTTGCCAAAACTTACCTTAGTATCAACCTAATCCAAGCTGTACCAGTTTTCTTCAGAATTAATTCTAAACACAGCTTCATAACAAAGGGTGGAGGAGGAGGAATGGGAAAGAAACACTTTCCTCCACAAACTAAGGTATATTTTCCAAACTTGTCAATAAAGACCAAGCAGAGGTATCATGGAGGTCAGGTTGGCTCCCTTCCAACATGAGCCTTTTAGGTCATTTCAGTTTCAGCAGTTCCACACACAAACCTTTCAATAATCTTCCCTTTAACTCCCATATAACAAAAATGTGTGCCTAACTGGAGTGTCCTTAGATCCTCCAGTGAGTCATTCTCATTTAAAAATGGGTACCATAAAGCTTTTATATTGTTCACGCAGTTTTTCCTAACAGTCAGTACAAAAATTTGTGCAGTACTTAATCTCCTTAATCTCCAGTTGAGTATCTACAGGGACTATTGCCAGCCCAGATGCTCCCCCCCTTCTCCTACAGCTTCTTACTCCAGCAACTGATTGATTGCACCTGTTTCAGTTTATTTGTTCTTGGTTCCTTTCTTGATTTCCCCTCATCACTCTTCCTGAGCAGCCACTCCACACTTGACTAATCAATCTGTCATTTTTTCACTGTATACAGTGTTGGAAGTAAATGGTAAAGAACTTTTTCCACATTCCCCATCAGTTGCTATTTTGGCTTGTCAAGCGTACGGAGAATTTCCCCCACACACACACCTTCAGACCTCTTTAGTTTGTCACTGCAAGAAACTGTAGAAAGTATCAGAACTTGGGTATAGCATTGTCAAGTCTCACCTATTTCATCATATCTAGGGTTTCACTTCCTCTCTCCAGAGTCTTGTTTAGGTTGTACAAGTTGCCTTGCATATGTCCCAGTACACAGTGCAGAAGTTCTCACTGGCAAGACAACTTAAATTCTAATTTTTCAGTATTCCAGCTCAGAAAGACAGCTCTTGCACAGTTTTGACACCTTCAGAGTGGGGTTAACATTTAAGGGATATGAAGTTTGAAACAGATGCAGTAATAGTCACATTAATATATATACACATATATTTCTTTTAATTGTACCGATCAGTTCAAACGTGGAAGCATTTCAGCAGTCTAACCTTCTAGAAGTTCACTATTCCACATGGCTTATTTACAACAAATACATCAAAGAAAACAAGTGACTATGGGTATTTTCTCCTGAATGTACAGTATAACAAAAGCTTCAAGTAGCAGAGAAATGTTTCAGCACAACTTTTGCCTTCCAGCATTTTTTGCAGTGTACGGGGTACTAACAGAAAGAATCCAGGAGCAGCTACAAGAAAATAAATTCACTGCTGCCATGATTCAATACCCGCACATTAGACACTGACATTTTGCTTATGTGAAGTGCAACAGCAATCACAACGTAAATCCACACCTTGTCATGTTCAGCAGCCCAACTAATACAAGAGCTGTGAATTTTAGCACGTTATACAGAATTTGAGAGTAGTTAGAATAAAAACATATCAGAGGCTAGAATGGATAAAGCACCTCCCAGTTAGACCACAATTATAGTGCATATCCCCATATACCACAGGCCTCCAAAAATGAACTTTGGAGAAGTCGATAAATGTTTTTTATTTTTATACAGCCTTTGTTTTTCAGATGGATAGGCTTCTTGATGTTTTAAGCTATAAAAGACCTACTCTAATGGGAGAAAGAGGTCTATGGATGTTGTAATACAACTGTAACTGTTGTAATACAACTACTGATCAGTGTTGAAGAGCTCAACAACCTCTGACTTATTTTCACTTCAAAAGTCATTAAAGATGCTTTTAGGAGCAGATGATAGCATTAGTTGTTTATGACAATGGCCTCTGCAAATCTGTCTGCTCCTCCAGATTGTATAAGAAAGTGTTACAGCTTTCCCATTTTATTAAAGACAGCTATTTAGTTCCAGGCCTCATCTCACCTGGAGTATTATCAAAAAGACCATGTTAACCTGCAGCCATAAGATTACTCTACATACCTGTTAACAACAGCCATTTACTCTTAATAACAACAAAAGCCTCAGAAAATTAGTCCTATATGTGCAGAAGCAAGAAATGCTTTAGGTCTCACAGCCAGATCCCCCTCCAAAAACCACAAGCTTCAGCCAAATAGGGTAACAAAACATAGAAAAAAAAGGAGAAAGAAACCAACTCAGAAGAAGTCTCTCTTCTTCTACATGCTCACGCAGATGAAAGAGAACTAGACAAAGAATGAGACACTGTCACAGAATTACATACAGAACTCTATCCAAGTGAATCGGATTCTCATTTTTAGTCAGCCTCTACTGCAAGTATTTAGACAACTCTACTGGTGATTATAACCACGATAGCACTGCACACACTAAGAGAAGGAGAGTTAATCCAGGCCAGGCTGATGTTCCTCATCCCAAGAAAGCAGGCAGGACAATAAATAAGAGTGGCTTCAAACCTAATCTTCTCCCATTTCTGGATTTTCAGGAAACAACACAACTTGTCCAATTCCCCTCTGCTTTTCAGCTACCTACAAGAACACTATTTTGCCCAGATTCCCCATGCCGTTACGCTTGCTAAATTTCAAATATAAAGTTCATTAGGCATGGCTGACTGCTGAAGTATTTGGAAAGTAAGACTCATGCAGAGAGTAGCTATTTTACACGCTTAAGGGTATCCGTATTACGATGACTGTGGGGATACTTGCAGAATTAGCAGACACCAGTGAGACTTCAAGGAATTTTTGGGGGGTTTCCTCCCCGCTGCCGAAGTTCTCTTGTCCCTATGTTAGGCTGCCACTGTTAGCAACAACATGGGTTCTAAGTTTTGGCCCTCATAAAAGTAACTTCAGACTGAGGAAACAGCATGGTCTATACTTAAAAAGATTCTCCTGTTTTACTTACCATCACTTTCACTCTTACTTTTTAAGTCTTCCATCCACGTCGGAATACTTTTCAATGCAACATAATCCCTTAAGTACTCTTTGCGTCTTTCTTCCAAGGTCATCTTCAGCAAACGCTCTGTTTAGGGGAAGAGAGAAATAAAAAAGGTTTTGCAAGCTTTCATATATTCTTGCGCATTGGCCAAGTAGTGACCAATTCAGTGTCCTTGAAGCAATTAAATACTATTTGAGAGAACCAAGCACAAGTGATCGAATGAGTTACAAGTAACAGGAGCTAAACACAGCACATCTAAACAATGGCATGTGCCTATTTCTGGATATCCCAGTTCAGCAAAAACGCCTCTTCACCGCTCTCGCAACTGGCCACACCACCTCCCCCCATCGCTGGTGTGCATCTCCTTCCTGCCACTTCAATTCAAGGATCAGAGAACCAACAGCACGTTTATTCATTAGGGAATTGTTGTTTTATAGACAGTTTTCGGGTATTGAAGTCTATTCTTCAGGTTCTGCATTTGTAAACTAGAACTTAAAAAGTTAGGAAGATAAAAATTGAAACATTTTCACTGAAACAGGTTTACCAATGCCAGCAAGTAAAAGCAGGGAGCACATCCCAAAATTAACAAAGTGCTACCACATTACAAAAGAAATTAGAATTAATGCAAATGTTCTGTCACTTTCTAGATGGCTGGGGTGACAAGAAAGGCATTTTTGTTCCCCAAACAATGTAATTTTCAGCATGAGAAAACTGATGTCATTTCTTTAGACACATCCAGTGGCATTTAATCCTACTTGGGGTCCAAAATCAGTAGCTGTAGAAAATACTAGGGTACCTACCCAAGAGTAAGCAATACAAGTATTTAAGTTTGACAAACTCTGGTTGAACAGAACCCCAAGCACTAGGAAATCCCACTGCCATCCACCGACTAAACATGTTTCTGGAAAGTAGCCCAGGGCCAGCATAAACTCTATCTGCTGGATTCAGAGCACTGCAAAACAGAACTTCAGTTCGAAGTGAGCAGCATGGGTTAAACTTTAGAGATTTTTCTTTGAACATTAATATGACACACTTGGTTACCACACCAAAACACATATGGATGGTTGTTTTCTCCTGAGAAAGTCACCACGTCTTTTTTCAGACATTTAGTGAAAAGTAAAGCCTCAAAGATTGTACAATTACGACGGCTACTGCCAAATTCACTCATCTTCAAGACCTTGCTATAAATGGACTAAGTTTTAAGATAAGAAAAATACCAGTGACACAACACTGCAAACAACCCTGGTGCTTCAGCAAGACCCTGTACCTGATTTTTGTAGCCATGTCCCCTTCTCTCTCCTCACCTCATCAACGCTTAGCATTAGCTCAGCACAAAATGCAGTGTTTCCCCTTCCAAAATGGAAGTGGGGAACGGGACAGAAAGAACTGTGGAGCACATCATGACGCCCACAGGCTAGGCAAGTTTTTGGGTCTGTTTTTACCAGTGGCACTGTACTACTATTACTAATAGATTTTCTTGGCACATTAATCAGTAATAAATGCTCTTTGACAAGTCAAGAGTTTTCAGGGGTGTAGGACAGGGCTAAACCCGCATTATTTGCCTTTGGCATAGAGCACTAGATGGACATGCAAAGAGTATTTTCAGCTCAAGTTGAAGGAGCAGTGAGCAAATCGAACATGGAAACTGCTTCTCAGATCAATCTTTAAATAAATAAAAAAAAACCAACAAAGATTATCACTTTCACTGGATTATTGGGTTTATTTGCAAAATAAAGTTTCCTAATTAAGCAGGCTGCAATCAGTACAGTCTAAGAACCAAAGGGAGGTTTTAAAAACAGACTCTCTTATCAAAATACATTAATTTTGATGTTTTTGACAGTAATACCAGTTTCTTCAGTCGACAAAGACATTTCTCTCCTGTTATTCAGGCTTGGTATCTTAATTGGATATTTACAAACACAAAAGTAAAACTAATGTGATTAGGATCGCCATTATGCACAACAGATATGCACTTAACTCCATTACTTATCTTCAAGCACACAAAACAGCAAGTATTTAAGACGCACGCTAAAAGTACTACAGAAAGGCAAACCTGAGAGGGCGCATGTCCATGTGTGTCGGGCTGAGGGGCTGACAAGCAGATGAAGTTTGACTGCCTTCTGCCAAAGAGGTTACAGAGCCAGTTCTGTGCCGTCAAAACACAAGATCCTCTCTGTAGGAAGGTTTTATAAAACTTCGCTCTTGCGAGTCAGCAGCAAGAACTTAAACTGAGTTTTATTTATAAACAAACCTACTGGAAGATGCTTCCAACAGCTTTAGCTGCAAGTACAGTTTTCTGCCTGTAGCTTTATGAAGTGCCTTGAAAGTTTGCGGGCAGTCCTGTGCCGCAAGACTCTGAAATCAACTCCCATCCTGCTCCTACTCTGTTTCATCAGTCCTCGAGCAAGATCCACCCTGGGAGAACGTGGACCAACCCTTAATTACCGAGAAAGTAATTAAGAAAAGCAAGCGTATTGTCAGTGGGTTTGAACTCAATATTTAGCAGTCAGTGCTTTTTCTTTTTTAAATAGTTCTTCAGAATATAAAAAGGCTGAGAACAACTGCACTCGGAGCTTCATGGAAAGAGCAAAACTGGAGACACAGCAGCTTTACAGAAGTACCTGGGAAAGGCAAGAGCAGGCCTAACAAAAGACTTGATTTCAAAAGGAGAATCTGGGTAGGAAGGAAAGAAGTTGGGTGTCTATAGTTTTCCTCTCTAGTGGAGAGGGTACATGGTAAGAACAGTCATACAGGGCTACAAGCTGAAGAGCAATGCCAACAACGAGCACAGAAGTTTTTTCTGCCCTCCTCACTCAAAACATCATCAGCATCGTGCTGGAAAGCAGTCACTGGAGCAGAAGACTGGCAAATGCTGTTCGTTCTCACTAGGCATAAAGACACGGAGTTCTGGCCAGCTAGCGCTCACAAACACGCTTCCCTGGACAGAAAAATCTCACCAGCAGTCGTGAGCTCTGGTTTGCATTCAGTAACATCACCTTACTGGTGAGGACCGCCATCCTCACAGCTGACTAAGACAACAAAAGCATGCCTGCATCTCAGGTTTCTAGCTTACCCTCCAGCCCCTCCAGCCCACCCTCCTTACCAAGGGTGCGAGGCTACGAATTCGCACAGACAGCAGCAAGAGCTGGAAGAGACAAGGGGAATACTCACCAGAGCCTACCAGAAACCTTTCCCCACCTGCCCCCAGCACAGAAACAGTTTTGAAGGTAATGATCTTAAGGACTTGCACAAAGGAAGTCAGTTGATCACACATAAGTAATGCCCAAGAAGATTGAACTGTATCTTTTCTCTTGAAAACAGAAATTTAAAAAACCTGGTAGAAATTTGTTGCCTCACCTTACCTAAAGAAACACACTTTCTAAGACAGTTTTCAAAGAAAAAGAGTACGCAACAGAGCTCACTTCTTTGAGAAGAGTTTGACAGAAGCACCTAACCTAGAGAGAGATCAATTTGTGGTTTAACAACTTTTTCCTCGGAAACATGCCACAGATTTCTGCCACAGACAAAAAAGGATGAATCCTATCCTTTGCAATGGTCTTCTGTCACCTTGGCTTGAAACACACACACACAGTTGTAGGGGTGATGGAAGACAGGAAAGAAAACTTAAAATATGACCCACTGGTGTGTTTTTATTTTCCTTCTTCTCCTCCTTGTATATTTCTAGACTATTTGTAAAGACACCAGGGAAGAAGCATTTCCTCCCAGCCGATGCAAATACTACACTTCCACTGTCTGAGTTTGTCTGCTAATTTTTACATAGCTCCCCAGGTGATCGATATAAAGTGCCAAAATGGCAAGGTCTCTGCATAAAGTGCTCAGCCCCACAGTTTGCTAGCTCTGGAGCTTGACTTCGGGGTTTCATAAACTGAGACTACACAGGGTGGGGGTCCTAAAAAAATTTAAAAAAAATAAAAAAATAATGGGGGGAGAAGGGAGAAGAGCCCCTGCACCCCAAACATTTCACCCTGGCTGATCACACACTAGGAGCTAAGCTCAAATGATACCGATAAACCACCATTACCCCCAGAAAACACAGGCAATTAAAAGAAGGAAAGGCACGTTTTTGACGGCATGTGCCTAACTTTTCGGCCTGCAAGACTTCCACAAGGTGACTCGGGGGCGGGAAGCCCTCAGGAGAGGGGCTGGTTCCCCCCACACACATCCCCCACAGCTCCCCTCAGCCCAGGGCCCCTCTCCTCACGGGGGAACCCAGTCAGCGGTAACCGCGGGGTGGGGAGAAGCACCCCCAAAATCCCGCACACCCGGGGTCCCCTGGGATTTTGGGGGCGTTTCAGGTGGGAGAGCCCCGGGGTGAGGGCAGAGAGCACGGAGCACACCACCACCCGCCTCACGGTCACCTCAGCCCCCGGGCGGCAGCCATGAGGGGACGGGACCCGCCGCTCCCCCCTCCCAGGTGAGGCTGAGGTAAGGGCGGGAGCGGCGGGCCCGGGCCCGGCGCGGGGAAGGGCAGCAATACCTTTCTCCTC
>NW_015090786.1:8557934-8558380 GCF_001431845.1 Calidris pugnax | reverse complement strand
GGGCCCCCGCCGCTCCCCCCTCCCAGGTGAGGCTGAGGTAAGGGCGGGAGCGGCGGGCCCGGGCCCGGCGCGGGGAAGGGCAGCAATACCTTTCTCCTCCCGCCAGAGCTTTTTCCGCTTGTTGCCGGGGTACATGGTGGTGTGGCTGGCGGCGGCTTTGAGCTGCAGGTTCCCCAGGCTCACGAGGGGGTGGAGGAGACGCCGCGCCAGAGCTCGACCGCTACCGACGCCGTGCGCCGCCGCTACCGCCGCTCTCCCCCGCCGGCTCCGGCTCCGCGCCCGCCGCCAGGCTCCGCACGGCGCCCGTCAGCTGGGTCACGCCTCGCTCTAACCCGACACCCCCGCAGCGCCCGCCCCCCTCCCCGCCGCCCGTTGGCTCCGCCAGACGCCGCTCAGCAGCACCCTCCCTTCTCCGCCCGCCGCCGACGGACCGGGCCCGGCGGACG
>NW_015090786.1:8300314-8557924 GCF_001431845.1 Calidris pugnax | reverse complement strand
CCCGCGCCGCTCCCCGTCCCGCCCGCCTCCTCCTCTGCTTCCGGGTTGCTGGCCGTTACCGAGCGCGCCGCCGATTGGCCGGGAGGGCCAGAGCGGTTGCTAAGCGACGGCGTCGGGGCCGCGGCCTTGCGGGCCGGGAAGGGCCCGGTTCTGCCCAGCGAAACCCGGCCGCTTCTCCCCCTGACTCACCCCCCCGGGGAACGGGAGCCCCGGCGCCGCGGGACGAGGGGGAAACGGCTGCCGCCGCCGGTTTAAACGTAGGTGCTTGTTACGGTTTGAGGAACCCGCCGCAATTTATTGCCGTTCAGGCAATTATCTTCTATTGCCTGATGAGCCCTCCCCAGCCGGGAGGGGGAACTGGGGGGAAGAAACAAGGAATCCCGAGGAAACAAACAGATTGATTAGGCTATGACTAAATAATTAAGGAGCCAGTACTGATCCCGATACCAATGTAATATGCGAGGATTATATTCTGTGCACGGCCGGCAGCGTGGGACCCTGCCAGCGCCGCGGCAGGAGGAAGGGAAGGGCTCAGGGCTCTGGGGCAAGGAGCTCTCAGGACGGCGGCCGCCAAGGGAGAGAGAACTTCTCAGCAAACTTTCTAATTTATATTGGCTGCGACGCTCACGGGATGACATCATCCTGTGGGCAGCTTGGGTCAGGTGCCCCGGTCTCATCCCTCCTCATCCACACACCTCAGACTTGGAAAGCCACAACACCATAGCTGGCTATAAAAATAAGTATTTTTCCAAATTCAGACACTAGAGTCTTCTAAAAGTACAGTTTTCCCAAGCGTTAGAAAAGGCTTTACTGAAAAATAAAATCAGTGAAGGAGAATTTAGTCCTGTGTTGCTCAAACCAGGACAGTGCTGTAGTGAGGTGACATTACAGGGGGCAGGGGGGCTCTCCCCACATGGGCACGTTTTGGTCTCCCCACTCCGTGAGCAGGGTCAGCATCCAGCTGGTGACAGGGGCTCAGGGAAGGTACCTCCATCACTCTCTGTTTTCCTTGCTGAAATTATTTTTTTTCATGCCTAAATTAACCACACAAACTTCCATAGCCTAAATAAGAAAGCCTTCCATAGCCTAAATCAAAGCTTCCCTGCAGCTGTACAGATCCTCTGAGCTTCACTTGCATCCACCTGGAGATAAAGGCCCTTCCTTGAGCAGGTGAATGGATGTGGCCCCGGAACACAGCAGATGCCAGCAGGTGCTTACTTGGAGCTTCCCA
The DNA here is from genome assembly GCF_001431845.1 of Calidris pugnax. NCBI lineage: Eukaryota > Metazoa > Chordata > Aves > Charadriiformes > Scolopacidae > Calidris > Calidris pugnax. The sequence continues at coordinate 8,556,693 of NW_015090786.1, read as the reverse complement.
GGACTTATGGGGCATCAGGGCGACAAAGGACACCCTCCCGGCCTTTGCCCATCACAGAACGCTCATGAACCAACACAAGAGTAGTTCACAGTGGGATGTAGATGCCTGGTTGGAGCCAGGCATAGAAAGGTGTCCGCATCTGTCCACGTGAAAAATGTACCATTTCAGCTAAACCATCAAGAGATTATCTTACATACACCTTCTAGTCTAGAACAGGCTTTTCTTGGGTGACATGCTCTTTTGTTTGACCTGTAACAAAAAAGTTGAGGCCCAAGGTAGCAATGTTTCCACTTCTTTTCCTACAGTTCCTGATAAACAAACAAACATGTTAGCACCTCTACTATTACCATTAATCTTAGGTCACGGAACAATTCCTTAAAACAAAATCCTTAGTCTTGCCACATTTAATGATGTGAGGGGGCACTCAGAGCTGGTTAGCTTTTTAACCAGCTAAAAACAAGACTAAGCTTCCTCTTTACAAAGCATATTTTAATATTCAGATTAGATCAGCTCCTAAGGGTACATTGTCATCTTCTATCTTACTTGATTTCTTCACTTTGCCCAGGTAATGTGCTTTGGTAGCCCAAGCACAGTTTTCTCATCCTGATAATGCAAATGAGAGAGAGGCCAACAGGTACACAGGCATTAAAAATATCTTAATCTAAATGATGCTTGCGTGAACATTGTGGAGTAAATATTTGAACCCATATCCTAGATCACTACGTATTTATCAAGCTACTGAATATTCTAGTGTCCTGTGGGATCTGCTCCACATTTTATAAATCAATGTTTATTGGACCAGAAGGGGAGAGAGAGAAAACTTAACTCTTTTCTTGTAAAGGGGATTCTTCAGTTTCATTTGTAAAAGCCACTACAATAGCCGTAATTTGGGAAAATCTGTAAAGAAAGTATGTACATATATAAAAGGAAAAAAAAATATGAAGCCTGATGTTTACACCAGCACCAAAATGGAAGATCAGATAAATGATGAGAGTAAAACTTCCTTCAACTTGAAAACAGAAACATTCAAATACTTCAATCCCGGTAAGGAGATAATTGCAGTTTAGGGTTCTTTTTCCCTCAGTTGCTGGTGGTAAAATTAATTCCACTGACTTCAATATGAGCGTGACCTGCCCTTTGCTCCTTACACTTGTTGATTCTGGAGGCCCTAAACCTTCCAAAGATCACTGATCCTCCAGGTCAAGTGAAATTGTAAGTCATTTCCCAGCTAACTCAGGCTGGGTCTTCCATGCTGTTCCTGAACAGGAACAAAACGTTCAGCTTTGTAGATATGAAACATGAATAACCATTCCACAGCTGTCTGCAAGAATGCAATTCCCACAGCCACAGCTAGAATAATATATGGGAGATCGGCTGTTAGAAACACTGTTTGGGGAACACACCTAATTTCTTTATAAAGAAAGATGTTTTCCCCTGGTTGACTACATGCAACGCCTGCCACGAATGAATTTTAAAGGGACAGAGGTACAAACATATATATAAGACTTTCTCTCTGACAAGTTTGTGGCTTTCAGTCAGCTGAGGAAAGAAAATGTCCACACGAGAAGAATAATAATCCTGGTCCCTGGGTGCTGGCAGCAGACTAACACACTGCAATGAACTCTAAGGAAAGCAGGGAACAAAACATAGACTATGTCTTTTTCTTCCTGCAACAGACGAGCAGGCACAGGGGCATAACATTAAATATAAATACATTTTATTTTCTTTTTCATAACATCCCTGATCAGAGATTTAGCCTGAAGTGGAAAGTTTGCCCATTGTTACCAAGCAAGGAATGCGTCCCAACAGATAGCATCCTTAAAAGTGGAGTGATGCTTAGACACAATACTAATTTGTATAACACACAATACAGTAATTAACTTCTGCCTCCAGGCAGACACTTAACTGTCCATGTAAATGGATGAGATTGTTCAAGGATGACACTAGATTTACAGCAAAAACATCAAGTGAGCATGAACAGAAATCCCAGGAGATGCTAATGGAGAAGAATGGAGGACAAGTCCACACAAAAACCACCAGTGCAATGGCCAGAAAAATATGAGCAAAAGCACTAGAATGAAAGCATGGAAGTCAAGGGCAGTGATCTTTGAGAAACGATCAAGGAAAGTGATCGAAGTATCAAATATGGTAGGTAAAATTTATCTAAAAAGCAGTATTTCAGTACTTGGATGAAAATCAGTCAGGCTGCAAAATAGGAGATTATTTTTCTGAGAAAACTGTAGTGAGCTCTATACGTGGTAGGCTCAAGCAATGCTCAGAAGGCTTAAAAATGTTCTGATGAAAAAATGAGCACAATCTCAACGAGAGATTGATAAGAAATTGTTATTTGTCTAATGATCTGAGTGCAGTTAGTCCATCCAAGACCTAGTGGTCACGTTCTATAGAGGGAGACAGAAAAAACTGGGAAATGTCCAAAAATAGCCTTTAAAACTATATATAGCCTTGGCGGAACGTAGGGTTCTACTAATAGTTGTAAAATGAACATTTAACGTGGATAAAGTAATGACTGGTTAGAGAGTTCCTGTTAGAGATATAATAGGAAATGTAAATTAATACAGGAGTGAATATTGCACTATTTAAGTGAATAAAAGTACCAAAGGAGAGCCAGAGCTTCAATGCAAACTGCTTGATCATCCCACCAGACTAGCATTAAGGCACCTACATGTAGCATTACGATGCTTACCAACCATCCTGACCAAAATAAAGGCTGTGTCATGGCAGATCCCACACTGACCCTTTAGCAGAGTAAAGCCAAGCAGATGTAGGTCCCTGGAGGAGGCAGGTCGTGGCCGCTGGATGGGCAGTGGCTCCATGGGGGTCAGTTGTGGTGTGGGGTACCTGGCACAGCAGAAGAGAGGAAAGAGAGGGTCACTCTGAGACACAGATCTTAAGGGAAGAATAAACGTATCAGCTGATGGAGAAATGGAGAGGACGGGAGTGGAAGTTGGCTCTTCCAGACCTTGATAGTCTTAAGAACATGTGAAAAATTCTGTGCAAAAGAGGGAAAGGCACTTAGACGTGGCAAAGCAATGCCACCTTCATGAGTACAACACGATGCAGGGCCAGGGTCTGCGTTTGTGGGCGTGAAACTGAGGACAGCAAATCTGAGCAGTTTTGTGAGAAAAGCCTCGATGTTTAACAAGCAGAAAACGTACGTCTCCATCATGGAAGCAACTGTCAGAAGCTGCTGGCCCATAAAATACACCTGTGAACTACACATAACCTGTAAAGTAGGTCTGTTCATTTCAAAGGTCATGTAACATGAGCTACCTGGAATAAATTCTTACTTCCTTATACTTCACTTCAAAAAGCATATTTATACAGATAGTGAAACTCTTCTATTTGCAGTAAATGCTATTTAAAAAAGTATGGTTTTTGTGGTTGGTTTGAGGGGTTTTCGGGTAGTTTTTTGTCTACTAATGTGCAGTACAGCCATGTTTACCTCATTTTTCAGACTTCATGTTTTTATTTTCTTTATTATTTTATAAAAATCTAAGCCAACAAAAGAGTACACAAACTGCAAACATAATCCATAGATATACAAATTTTTTCACTTGACCTGGAGGATCAGTGATCTTTTTACCTAAAAGATTTTTTAATCTCACCTAACACAAAATATTTGAGGTTTTCTTTTCCCTCTTTTTTTCTTTTTTTTTTTCTTTTTTTTTTTTAACTAGAAACTGTCTTGTTTATGAATTCATTTCAAGAACTTCTTGTTCGGCTACAAAGTTAAATGCTGGGGCATGAAATAAAAAAAAATAAATTAAGAGAAATTAAAATGACAGTAAGCAGTCCTTTCCATTGTGCACAAAATAGATACTGTATTTCATCAGTATTTACCCGTGTCTATTCAATTTTTCATTGAATACAGTGAAAAAGGTAAAGCTGAAATTAAGGTGCCTTTACAAATCTTAAATACATTTTTGAATTTTATAATATAATTTTATGTAATTGATAAAATTTTTAAATGAAAATTTAAATTGAGATTAAGATTTTTTCCTCAACTTCTACCTCATTAAAAAAGTACAGCAACAGAATATTATGAACAATTACACATGTTAAAATTATTTCCTCATGTATGTGAAGGTACATTTTTAAATGTATAATTTCAGTAGCTATTAAAAAAATTGATTTATTATACGAATAACAGAGCAATATAAAAAACTAAAATGGGTTTTTAAATTATTTATATTTAATAAAAATGTATTTCAACTGTCATTATTCTTACTTATCAAAGCTTGCTTGCTTGTGTAGCAAACTGTGTGTTATGCGTGGTCTTGTTGATTTTGATTAAATACTTGCTGATGCACATTTCCACTGCAGGAAATTCAAATGCAAACTCACAGCCCCTGTACATTAACCATGAATTCTTTCCTCCTGTCCATTCCCATCACATGCTAAGACTGTTCTGAGTTCTTTTCACAAGGCTTCTACAATATCGTTTATAAAATGTCACCTTTGATTAGTACTTTCATTCTCAGATATGCTAACGTGCTTTTAAAACATAGAATGCACATCATCCATCTTTTATTTGATGGTTGCATTCTACCTTCTGAACTTTCAAGCTACTAACACACCTAGGTCAAGGTTCTGTTAATAAAATGATGCCTAGTGACAGGTAGAGAGGGAGTTAACTGACTACAAGCATTTGATCAACTGTTACCTGTAATTTCTCTGTTTTGTTGCCTTGGGCAAGTGAGCTAAAGAGGAGGCAAGTAACTGCAAGCCCCATTTGTCCAACTGGGTGATTAGACGGAAAGATGAAAGGCAATATACTCATGTGTTTCTTACAGCTTTATGATTTTAATCCATTTTGTCAGGGAAATACATTTTGGTCCATCAGATAATGTGATAGCTAAACTATTCAAACAAAGAGAAGAAGAATATTTCTGTAGTGGAGATAAGTTTCTTAATATGATTTACTAGAGGTACTATTTCATGAGTAGTCAGATGCACAGTATTTCAGTTTAACCACTAAGGATATACTTATATCTAGAAATGGTCATTTTTAATAGTAAAAAAATAAAATATTAAACACATAAAACAAAAAATTTGAGATAATGATTCAAATAATCTAATATACATACATTATTAACTGACTCTTCTGACAATTAAGAATCTTATTTTATACAATTTAGATTATACACTTGCTTTTATTTGATTTGTTAGAGCACCACAAACTTTTAGAAGAGAAATATGTAGATCTTTTGAAGTCAGACCTATTTTAAATCAACTATTTTGGAAACTGTTTCAACATAGTAGTTATCCTAATGCAGTTCAGTCTCGCACTGTAAATGAGCGGAACGTGTTCCCAAGCTTTGCAGAAGTTCAGAATTCAGCAGTAGGGTAAATGCTGCTGTTCACACCAGCCATATCCTATGATCAAAATACATCTTTGCAAAGGCAAAGGAGAAGGAGCCTTTCAGAGTTTCCAAAAGAACCTCAAACACCTGAATTTTTATGTGCAGGAGAAGACCCAGAAAAAAAAGACAGGAACGTTCAACTTGGTCTCCTCTCTGGGATCAGCATCATACGGAAGAGGTAAAAATACATGGTAAAAAAACCAGCAGCCGATTCAGACTGAAACTATCTCCTGCTCCTGGAACTATTCTTGGCTCAGAGAGGAAAAGAGAAGCATCTCACCTTGGAGCTAACTCAACAGAGTGGGGAGTGGAATGCCAAACTGGCATCCTGGCCCCAGCTACCAAGGAGTTTGCCACAGTTCAGATGTTTGTAGTTGTGATGGAGGCACAAGGCTTTTCAGATCTCTGCCAGTGGCTGCTGGAAACGGAACTACCTTTTAGTCTCAGTCATTCTGTTTCAGAACAAACTAAGTTGTATTCCAGAAAGTACTTAATAAAGAGGAAAACTTTTAAGCAGGAAATCACTTTGCAGTATGCCACTTGAAAATGTGGAATTCCTGTTCAGCCTGCAATGTCCTCAGTAAAAAATGGAGATTGAAAGCACAAGTAGAATGAAGCAGTCAAAGTGACCTCAATACAGAAGAACAGAGAAAAAAGGAAAAAAAAAGCAGGGCTTAACCATGTGCTCAAAAGTACATAAAAGTAATTCTATTGACTTCAACTGGCAGCACTGACGTACTATGCAACTGTTGGGAACTTGACCTCTGCTGGCTGCTGTGTACAACCTTCTTATAATCAAGAGAGTCACATCATCAAGTGGCTTTGCAAGGACAGGAGATAATTAAATGCGATCAGGTCTAGCAGAGGAAAGCATAATATTAATCTGCAGTAATAGTAGAAATAGTTCCTAATTATAAAATTCCTTAAATGATTGCTTCTTTTCTTTCCAGAAAAACAACATTCTGGCATTAGCAAGGTTTACGTGGGGTCACTAAAACAGATGAATTTTGTTATTCTGGTTCTTCCATTGTGACTGTATACATCTGCATCTTTGCTTTGATTTGTATTTTAAGACTGCAAGGGGCAGGAGGCGAGTGATTTATTCCAACATGCTATGCCAGATCCCCAGTATACAGCTGAGCAACTGGGACTAGTTGGGCTGGGAACTAATTGGTTGCTAAAAACAATAAAAGATAGGAGTACTTTTAAAAGACATCTAACACTCTGACTGTATAAAATTAGACTGAAATGACATTATTGAAGAAAGCTTTCAAGTGTCAAAAATGAAAGAAGGTCATACATACTCCACTGAGGAAATCTACATCTCACCAGAGGGGACACATCCACTTTCATTACTCTATTTTATCTGTTTTGTCTTTTACAACAACTTTGTAGGGAGACAGAATACAAAGCTAAGAGATATAGTTGAGAGTTGAAAAAATAAGCACAGAGAGTAGATAAAAGATGTAAGAAATGGAAAGAGAGGTCAAAATTTTAAAATTATATATAGCACAAAGCTAGTATAAAATAGTTATTGATGAAAAGCTAGGCTGTCTTAAATGAAAATGTTACACATCCTACTATTTTTGTTTTAAGAAATATCATGCATCATAACAGTCGGTGAAATGATACCAAGATAAATATAAGTTTAGTTCATATGTAACAAGAAATAACTAAATTAATTTTTCAACTCATTGCTTTTCTATCTCTTTCCTTGTTTGGTTGTTTTAGCTTTTTTCCCCTCTCCAAATGATGCAATCTATTTATGGCTACCTATTCTCACTGTTTCTGATTGATTCTGTTGTTTTAAATTCATCAATTCCTATGCACCTTTTGTAGATTGGAGGCAGATCTCAAGGCACATTTCAGCTACAAAACTGCATCTGCTAATTAACGTTAGTGAGACAGTGCTTGTGATACATACAGAATCATAGCTTGTACAAAATTAAGGAAACACAAACTCACTGTGACTGGAGGGTCCCCGGGAGGTCCACTAGTCCAAGTTTTTGCCTAAAGCAAGGGGTGGCACTGAATTCATGTTGGGGTGCTCAGGGCTTTTACAAGTTGGGTGCTAAAACCTTCAGGGATAGCAGATCCACAGCCTCTCTGGGCAACCTGTCCCAACTTCTGCTGGATTTGCTGAAGTTTATCACCATCCTTCTTGCATTTTCATCTAGAGTCAAGTTTTTAAAAAATAGTTTAAAAAATTTCAGTTCCATCAAGTGATGTACCACAATACATAAAACTACATGAGCATATCGGCTTTATTCTAAATCTTTCTTGTGCTATGTTCATTTTGAAGGTCGTGCTGGATTGTGAAGCTCTCAGGCAAAGAACTTTATCTTTTTACTCGTATGGAGTACAACATGAAAAATAAAAAAAAGGCAGGGGGGAGTGCCTTTCAAATTTGTTGAAGCAATGACATGGTTATTTTCCAGGTTATTTTCCTTTCTAATTTTACTGTACTCTTTTGTCTTCTCTTGCATTTGGTTTGCTTCACCTAACCTTTCATGTTGTTTATTGCTCACCTTTCCATTAGTGGTACGCTCTATTTTTACCCCCTGTAAATACAATGCATATTCCTGTCCCTTTCCTTATAATGTTTCCAGCAGTGTGAAAGCATATCTACATTTTCCTTATATTTTTCTTTCATCTTAATGCAATATACTTCATATCCGCTTCACTACTTTCCTCTCAACTAAATTGTTCTAAATTATTTGTTTGGTGTGAGGGGAGAACACTAATGTAATGTAAATAACTGCTTTACCTTTGATCACCTGGCTATCATACCAGTTTGTGTATACTGTTTTTAGTTCAATTATGTTATATCACTTGGCAAGAATTAGTTCATACAGGTTTTATACGAGATTCACAAAAATACTCTGCCCAAATGCTGATAATTAAAATGTCCTCCCCATCAATTGTATTTTATTGCTTTGTGTCATTAAATAGCATGTTAATGTATCATTGGCATTATATTATATGATACATTAGGAAAGCAGGATTTTTGCACACACAATTCTTACCAGATGCTTTAATTCTGACTTTCTTTTTTTTTGTAGTCATCACCTTTAGTTTTAATATAAGTTTTACCTCGTTACAATATTTTTTGTTGCTAGTATATTAATGGCTTTTCCCAATGTGCCCAAATTAGTGGAAAGCTGTTTATTAGTAATCCATAATACACAAGTATTTCTGGATCTGTAGGAATCAGGCTTGTTTTTATCCCCCCCCCCCTTCAAGTTGGTCAAGAACTGTATTATAAGCTCTCATCTGCTCATATTGAACTCATCAGGAAACCCTCTTTTTGCTTTCCCTGAGAGTGGATTATTTACTGTGGATGCAGAATTTCACTTACTGGCAGTGAATCCGATGCCTGAGTGCTAACAGTGTTAGAGAAAGCAAGGAGTATAAAATGCTTTCCTCCTGCTGTGAGCCAGGTAGGACCATGATGATGGTCACTGCCCATTCTCCTCTGAGGATCTCCATCATCTGGTAGCCTTATCACCATGGCTCTACTGCTGCCTTCCTCCCAGACCATTTTCTGTACAATAATGCAGAAGGTGTTTGCATTCTGTATCCTCTTCCATGGGTTATCTACAAGCTTGACAGAGGTCCTGATATCCTCTTTACAGTAAAGAAGTACTTATCTACAAAAAGAAGTACAGTTAAGACTGATATATAGCAGAAAATACAGACTTTCTGCCTGTTCATCCATACCAGTCTAAGGGGACAAATGGCTAGCCAGCAAAACACCACTGAATTTATGGTTATTCATGAGGTGGTTACAGCTATGTACTACACTCTGCCTTTTGTTATAGGTTGGAAAATTAATTTAATTTTTTTTTTTCATCTTATAGCAATCCTTTCCTGGAAACCCTTTCAAGAAGAGGTTTGTAGTGTGCTCATTAGAATTTAATCTCTTCTATTTTAATAAGTATCCTAGAGGGTTATTAAGGTGTTAGAATTATCTCTGAAGAAAAAGAATGACATTATTAGTTAGCAAATTAAGAAAATTTGTCTCCCAAATACATTCTGTTTGAATAGAAACAAAACAGTTTTATAACAAAATGTACCCTCTTACTGATAACTTGTTTATTTTCAGAAGCAGAAAATGTTTTTTTGAAAACCATATAGAAATAACATTTCAAAACAAGGAAATGTATTTCAAAGTATAATTTATCAGAATGAAGGTTTAGTACCTCCAACACAGTCACAAACTGTGTTACACTATTATAAATGGGGACATTAGCTCTGTTAATAAATTTGAAAAATTGTCTCAAATACCGTTATTTTTTACTAACACCCAGACTGCACCCACCCAGTTATTTAAAGGCAGCACGGATAAGCAGCAGTCCCACACATTCACTCTTAAGGGAACCTTCAAAGCTGGAGCATTACGTGACTACCTGGGAAGCAGTTTTCTGGAGGCTCAAGGCAGGCTCTGGTGGTATCTGGAGCAACCAAAAGCAATGCCGTGGAGGCCAGCAGGAGCTGAGAACCTGGTTTAATTGTCCACTGGGTGCCACAGTAATGAGGTTGGCCAAGCTTACGTATACCATTCACTTAACTGAGCAGTACCAGGAAGCGAGGGTCAGTCACTGTGTGCATCCCGAGCTTCCTGGATGGGGGCATCCTTCAGCAAACAGCATGGTTGATATTTGATTGCATGAACGACTCACAGAGTCTGCCAGGGCTGGAAGACTACAAAGCAACGGCAGTAATTCTAGTCACTCTCCGGGGGACGCTGTAGGCTTGCACGTTTCTTTCTGAGCCCTGACTTACAGGGTTACTGTTCTGTTTGGACCCTGAGATGATACTTGGGGAAATAGCAGACAGGGGAAATAGCAGACAGGAGCAAGAGTGAGATCAGATGATAGCCAGAAGGCATCCACAGCTGTTATAAATTATGATATATAAATTACCAGAGGCAATTTAAACAAGTCTCCAGAGGGCAGCTTCCACTGAGAAACTTACACGTGCAGAAGGTGCTAAAGAAATAAGCCCACACACTTAAGAGTGTGGTTGTCTGTGTTCACAAATTGGCTGTCCAACCCTGGCCACCACAAATGTCGAGGACCATGTGTTCCCAAGTGACTTGTCACCAGAAGTAGCAGGAGATGTCAGGTCTGCACTTCGCAGCAGCCAAGGATCCATCCTGTCACGTGCTCAGGGAGGAGCAGGACCATCTGTAGGATACATTGCCTGGCAACGGTCCCCAGGACCTCACAGAAATCATGCTCCCTCTCACAGCTGCACAACTTACTGCAGATGGATTTACTAGTAATTAGTTGAGCCAGAAACATCTTTCATCTTCTGTCCATCTTTCTGGTAGCTGGTCACCAGCACAGAAGTAGTCAGTGACATACATATGAACACGGAGCATCTGAAAACGGTAGAACAAATGAGAGTTACTTTTTAAGTCCTGACTCTTAAAAACTGCCTTACAGTAAGTGCTCTGTCATGTATTGGTTGAAAATTTTCAATAAAATTCTTAAATCTATGAGATAATATCATTATTGTGGTGAAAAAAAATCATTATTATTGGAAAAATTAAATAGCAATAAGCCAATATTATGTCATTGTCTTATAACTTGCTGCTGACAGGGCAAGAAACTGAAAAGTGCTTCCAAAGCTGATAAATCAGTCCAGGTTCTTAAACTAGCAATCAGGTGGAAATGGAAATTCACCAAATACAGCTAGAGTTACCCCACAATATTTGAGTACAACTACATGTTTTAAAGTGGTCATTAATTTTGGATCTGCTCATTTTTAGTATCCAAATCAGATCAATTTCAAGTGTTAAGCTGTAGCTGCGATGTAAGAAGTGCTTATCAAAGATTTGCTTCCAGATGTAATTTAGTAGTGACTTTTTGAAATATTATCTCATATTATGCCTAAATCCAGTTGCATTTCAGTGTTTTTATTTGAAATAAGAAGCTATATCAAAGAACATTCTTATCTATGAACAGTATTATCATAGGCTGCTCTCCATAAGCTTTTTATTGCTAATCTTTTTCTGCTGGAGACTTGCACGTATTTTAGACTGAACCTTTTTTTGCCGATGCTTTGCATGTGGAATGATAAACAGGTTTATCAATATACAATCCACCTGAAACCAGTGCATATTTCTTAAATAATTCAGTTAGTTCTTTGGACATCGCTTAGGTTGCATTTGAAAACAACGTTAACTTTTCTGGATAGATAAATACCATGGTAAACAAAGAGAAATACTATATTCAGCATGAAGGACTTCTGTAGTTAATTACAGACTCTCTCTGTAAAGGTAGCAAAACATTTTTCACGGCAATTTCTAGTTTTGACACTTATCTTATTTGTTGATCATTTCACATATTTAACTTCACCCTAAAAATTAAGTAACATGAAATGTTACCAAAATAAATATTGTTTAATCATACAAGATTTGAAAACACCTTGAACATGCCTTCTCACACCTTCATAGTAAATGCTCCTTCTGACAATCTAATTGGACAACTTAGTAGGTTTCTTGTACAAGGAAAGGAGGCTACTTAGACAAAAAGAGTTAGATAAATTAGTAGTTCATGTCATAGACTCAAATCTCTGCAAAACTTCAGTCTCTTCATGTTGCTCTAGTTGTACAAAATGGGGTAGAAATAGCCTCCGGGAAGAATCCAGGAGTAATGAGGTTAGTTGAAGTGGAGCTGACAGAACAACTCTCTATCAGTCCCCTAACACTAAGACATGTATCTAGATGCAGCAGGTAAAATTCACCTTAAACAATCACAGCTACAATTTACCTGTAGATAAACTGTCTCCTACTTCTGTTTTTCTGGTTAAACGTAACAAGTTAAGATAGCATCAGAAGCTACGCATCATAACCTTTATGAGAAGTTAAAATGCTAGATTAACAGTGGACTTAGAAATATATGGCCACGTTTGCCTTAGCAGAGTTTTGCAGTAAGTTTTCACTATTTTCTCCTTTCTATAATAACAATATCTCCTTAACTTTAAAATAGTTTCAGTATGAAATACGGAATAACAGAATGCATTTCAGTTCGCCCTGGCCATTTGATGGCAATATACATACTAGATATACAATGTCACAAGGATAATTGATTGTGACATTGCCAAAGGGACACAACACTTTTTTCTGATAAACGCTTTACATCTTTCCAAAGGGTCACAGTCAGTATTTCAGCTTTAGGCTGATTTATTGCCTAAAGCAAATTTGATTTTAATAGACTTACACAAGCTATGGAAAAGGTGATCTAGAACAGTTACATGTTTAAAATGTGAAAAACGTTCCAGGGAAAATAGAAAAGCTGCTGCACTTGAACTTCTTTCATGCAAATAAAGTCTTACCTGAATATAAATGATGCACATTCTTGAACAGGACTGCCAAGCTGAAAACAACAAAGCATATTAATATTATAATACCAAGATGAGAGAGTTTGATCTTAGTTTGATAGAAATTATTTAAAAACCTAGATTAAGGAGGCCAGCAGAATGCAAATCATGAATAGGAGGAGGAAATGAAGCCTAGAAAACAGAAATCCTAGCAGTAGTTATTTATTGAAAAATCAATTTAAACCCACTCTAAAAAAAGTTCCAACCTAGAAACACTAGTGAATTTTATTTTTATTTTTGCTTATTAATTCTCCACTATCCTTCCAGTATAGGCACAATAAGGCTGATATCTAAGTGCTTTTGTTAGTAAAACTGATGCTGCTTGATGAACCGATAACATAAATTCTTGCCAAAATGTTCATTTACTGATAATTGCCAGCAGACTTTTTCATATGTATTATCCAGCCTCATGCAAGATTTGTCTCTACCTTTCTTTCTATGTTTAATTGGCCTTCTATATGCAGTTTCACATTATGCTTTTCAATCAAATACTGCAGTGATTCAGCAGTGATACCTACAGGTTTATGATGTTTGCATTAGCTAGACTTTTTTTTTTTTTTGGTATGCTAGCCTAATATAAGTAAACTGTATAAAAATGTCAAAACTGGTCTGATGTTTTGTCAGATTCTTATGGCATATTCCTCCATTTGAGCAGGATTACAGAGAAGTCTGAACAGGTTTTCAGTCCCAAAGGGTAGCTGCTGCAGACAAAAGTGCCAACTGCCTTTAATGATGGCTGAATAGCGTCCATGGTCATAAATGTCATTTCAAATGTGATGTCAAGGTCCAACTGCAAAAGTAATACCTTGAAAGGGAAAACTAAAATGGGATATGGAACTACCTGAACACAATAAGTTGTGCTCCAGATTCCAATGAAATGATAATGGCGACGCTGAAATTTTGTCTCTTTGAAGAATTACAAGATTCTCCCTTTACAGAAAAGATTTTTGTAAGAGTTTCCTTCTGAAAAAAAGAAAAAAGTAGATAAAAAAATAGGTCCAAAGACAAAGTAACTATGAGGGGCATTAACAGATTTATATCAGTAGTCACGGACGGTATTGCAGTGGGTGGAGGGGGGAAATGTGTGTGGGTTTTTTTTAATAAAGGAAAAGGCAGTATGCTTTTCAGAAACCACAGAAACATTTCAGTAGTCAACTCATATATGAGAAGGAAAAGAAATAAAGGGAAAAACAGAATTTGGGTTCCTTGACTTAAGAAACAGCATCTGCAGGATAAAAAGTGAAGCAAGGTTTCTTCTTATAGGTCAAATTCCCGCAATACTCAAACAAGGCATATAGCTACTTTCACCAGATCTGTACGTACCTCCAGGCTGTGAGCAGGGACTATCTTGACTCACAGTGAAGGAAACCTGACACGACCTTTCAGATGTGGGTAAGTCAGGTCAGGCTAAAGTGAAATACAGTCGGACAAATATTTAGAAAAAACATTTAAGTGATTGTGGTGCCCATGGCACTTTCACTAAATGAAACAACAGTTTGAGAGAATTTGCATGCGCTTTAATCAGGAATGTAAGACTTTTTGAAGTATGTAATGAAGGATGTCACTAAATGTGGGCAACGTTAGCATAAGATGGAACAATCATCCCTAAATAAAAACAGCTTTCATGCTGTGCCTGTCATGCTTGTAAGAACTGATACAAGTCAACAATAGACTGGACCTCAGTTATCATGCTTATTGCCTACCAAAGAAGTTTTAATTCACGACCATATGGTGGCTCTAAATAAGATCTCTTCAGCTTTAAGTCAGAGTCTCTTCACAATACTGAAAAGAAGATAGACAGTATTTTTAAACAGAAGCAAACAGTCCATTACAAAAGCCATCTTTACTTATAAATACACTATTTTGATACAGTGCTTATCAAAATCAATGATTGCCAAAGAAATCCTGGACACTACTCCAAAAGAAACTCTTGCTCTGAAGTGAGGTAGTTTCACACCATATCTTTAGGTGAGGGGTCAATAGCAAAGTCCTCTAGATCTTCAAACATTAACCAGAAGCGCGGGGGCTGGAAGTCTGGTTTGCTGGAGTGGCCAGGGCTGTCAGCCTCCATGGTGGCCCAGCTATTGTGATGGTGAACAGCTTCACTTGGGGCTTAGAATTTAGGTGGAGAGATGGTAACGTTTCACAATTAGTAAAGTCTGACCAGCTCACCTCCCCAGAGAAAGCCCCCACAAAATAGTTGTATTTGCGTTACATTTGACAGATATTATACTTGGAAAGAAATGTACTTATTTATGGAGACTTGTGCTTTGGTTCCAGGTTTGCAAATGCTAGAAACATGTTGACTTGGGTGAAATACTTGTGGTACATAAATATAAGCAAATGAATTAGTCTGGAAAAAAGCAGGGTCCTCGAATGAGAACAATTCAAGGGAAAAAAAAAAAAAAAGCAGCACAGGTGCAAAATCAGTAACAATAACAAATGGAAAACGTAAATGTTTACTATACAACCATTCCTTCTTTTGCTTTTTGTTTTCTGCAAAATCTAACAAGTATTCAATGTCATTAAATATGAGATTTCATAGGTAACACTGGAGTTCTCACCTGTTATTCCTAAATTTCTAGTGTAAATAAAGCAGAATCTTCAAATAGTTATTGAACTGTCTTCTGCTAAACAGAGAATGAGCCATTACTCCAGTTTATTAAAAGTCAATACATACAGTGTACATTTTCTTGATGATGACACTATTTGCTGCTACCAATTATAACCTATTTTTTTTTCAATCTAAGAAGGCCAGATTCCTTCAGCTCATACAATATGTGAACATATTCGTGCCATCTCAAAAGCAGATAAACTGAGTTCTTAGATGTTTTATTTATGGGATTTCAGTCTTAACAAATGTTGCAAATACAGCTCAGTAGCTCACAGAGCAGCATAACAAGACTGTTGAATTTATACACTATATATTAAGAATAAAAGTAGAGAATTGAGCGACATTTTATTTCACTTATTGCTAATGTGAATGATGTATAATATCTAGAAGTACACATAAATATATGTATACCTCAAAAAATAAAAACGGTTTTGAAAGAAATAGCGCATAATTTCTTTTCCTCTCATATCCAGGACACACTGAATGAACTTCAAAGATAAAGAATGTAAGACATAACCTCCCTGCAAGTTAACAGCCTTGGCTGTAAGTACTTGTTTTCCCCACATGCTGTTTGCCTTGTATAAACCATGCTGACAGTGTAGGACAATGGAATAGCAAGCTTTCCTAAAACAGATGTCTCTAAAAAATTTAAAGCACAATCTTTAACAAAGTTTCGCTTTCTTCTACTTTTACTTGTTATATCATGTCCACTCCAGATGTCCCTTGTAGTGAATTCAATATTAATGAGCAGTTTAATGACACCAAAGTGGGGACTGTCGCCATGGAAATCATAGTAAAAGGTCATTTCTGCCTCTCATTTCACACATATGGTATAATTATTTTTTTTCATGCCTGCATCAAAAAACTACAAGTTGCAAGTGAAGCATATGTATAGATGGGAATACCTCTTTGCCTGCAGATTACGAGTGGAGAACTGCACTGCTCAGTCTCATCTTCCTGACTAGTGCTATAAAAGAGGACAATAAATTAGTCAATAAATAGAAGAGTTACAGTTGGCTTCTGGATGCTCACATTTTTGTCCTACAAGCACCACATGTTTTCCCAGTTCAGCATGTTAATCCTATACAGGGTTAATTTTGAATTCATGCTTAAAGGTGCTTCCATATGGTAAAATGTTTGAGCATTTGCTTAAGCTTTTAATTGAGTGACTTTTTTGAATACAGGCCCAAATTCATCACTGTTCACTTAATTTGCATTTGGGAGTAGACATAACTCTCTGTGAAATACAGAGATTTTAGATCTGTACTGTGGTCAACAGTAATTTTCAGGGCTGTGGAATGTGCCAGAGGGATTTATGAGACCAGGGAAGTTTTCTGACCTAGTGCTTCTAGAGCACTGAACTATCTATATCAAGTATTTTTCTTACTGCCCACTCAGAAATCAATTCAATATTTATAGTTAGCAAAGTTTATATTGATTACAACCTAATCCTAATAAACTAGCTGTTTCACATAAGCTTCAGCTACATTGAGCAACAATAACATTTTGTCTCCTCAGGAAGTATTATGCATTCTTTTAAGGGCAAAAACCAGAGGCAGACAGTTTGAACAATAGTACAAGTTACTTCAGTTTTAATATGGGTCATTCAATTTCTAAGTGCTCTGTCATGTATACCAGGTGCAGAAGAGTCTGATTTGCTCTGCTGGCAAAAATGAATTTGAAAATATATTTCCTACATTTCAGAAAGCTCAGGTCCAAAGCAAGAATTGTGTTGGATTGGAAATTGCAATTTTACTTTTCTTAAACTCCTGACTCTTCAAGTAACAAGTAGCATCTGTAAAACTCAGTCTTGACACCGCTGCCAGAGAGAGACTCATTTGCAAAAGATTTTGGAATTAGCTAAACCTATCTAAAATCATCTGTTAGATTTAAACTGAGGTCCATCTGGAGTTGAATCTGTTGAAGGATGTGAAGTGCAAAAAGAAGGGCTCCTACAAGTAGATCATCAGCAAAAAGAAGTCTAGGGAAGATGTGGGCCTGCTGCTGGATGGGACAGGGACCTGATGACAAAGGACACAAAAAGGACCAAGGTACTCAACGCCTTCTTCACTTCAGTCTTTCCTGTTACAACTGACCTTCAGCAAAGAAAACTGCCACGCTCTTTTCAGTAGTATCTAAACAGGAAAAGAGGCATATTAAAATATAGGAAACTCCAGCTGAATATAAGGAAACACTTATTTATGTGAAGGTGTTTGAACACTAGAACAAACTGCCTGGAGAGGTTGTGGAGGCTCCATCTTTGGAGATATTAAAAACCTGATGGGACAGGGTCCTGGGCAACCTGCTCTGGGTAACTGTGCCTGAGCAGGGGCATTGGACTTAGTGATCTCCATGGGTCCCACCCAACCTCATCCATTCTGTTATTATACAACAAAATTAAGGAAAAAAGCCAATTGCCTCTATTCCAAGAGACAAAAGCCAGAATAATGGTATTTTTTCCATAATATAATTAATTCTATACTGAAGTACCCAAAAAGAATACTCACCTCTTGTTTAAACTAACTGCTGGATTTTTCCAAGTAGTGAATTGCTGGTTGATGTTGCCTTTTTGCTTGTTTCTACTTTACTGTCACGTGCTGGGACTGTAGATCCTTTCCAAGTTCAGCAAAGACTACTCCTATTTTGTGCCTACAAGAAGATTCAATGAACGTGTGATTTTCTGAATGGTAACTACAGATAGCAGATAGAATGATATTACTTCCATTGTGATTGACAGTCCTTTTTAAATACATTGAAAAGTCTGTTTCTGTTAACTATTTATTACTAAAGTTGTTTCAGTAAGATATTGGATAGGGAAGGTGAAAATGTCTCTTCCCTATTATTGGTGCTTTTATTTATTTGGGTGGTTGTGTTTGCCTGTAGACTGGCAGACTGCAGTGAACCTCACTTACCGTGCACGTAAAGGGACAGTCCCCTGCTAGTGATGACAAAGGCATACCAAACAGAAAAGCAGACAGCTCAACCATCTATTAATCACGGAGCAAAGCAGAATACCGCCCATCATTCTGCAGAATGGACGGTATCTTTGGTAAACAGTAGTGTTTTCCAAAAGTCTTTAAAATGTTTTTGTAAGTCCAATGTCAAAGACATACTTTTCTCTATTCTGAAAAAGTTAGTCAAAGGGGTACGACAAAGATCTGCAAAATTGTGAGTGGTATAGAGAGGCTGGCTAGGCACCAAGAATTCATTGCCTCTTTCAAAACAAAAACTGTGGGGGGTAAAATTAAGCTATTAGGAGCTATGCTGGAAACAAATGAAAGAGTTTTCTTCATGTAGCAGAGAGTAGTTTTAAGGAACTACTTGCTGAAAGCTATGGTGAATGCCAAAAGCTAACAGGAGCACTAGAGGAAACTGGACAACTTCATAGAAAATAAACCAGAGGGTTATTAAATACTCAGGCACTATACCTAAGTCAAGAAGTTTCTAAGCTACTCAGTAGATGGAGGCTAAAAAGTATCCTATGTACTTACCCCGGTTTTAATCTTTCAGAAACACTCTCATTTGGCCATTGTTCCTTTAAGTCTTCTCTTACGGAGAAGCAGAATTCTGCTCCCAAGGCTGAAGTGTCCTCTCTAAGCAGGAAGAAACAAATGGAATCATAGAATTGCCTCGGTTGGAAGAGACCTTTCAGATTGGCTAGTCCAATCATCAACCTAACACTGACAAAAACCATCACTCTAAGTCTTTTTTGACCTAACACTCACAAAAACCATATATCTAAGCACTATGTCTAACCATCTTTTAAATACCTCCAACGATGGGGACTCAACCAGTTCCCTGGGCAGCCTGTTCCAAAATAATTACAAAAAACAGGAAACAGTAAAGGTGAAGGGGCAGATCAGAAAGTTAGGGGTGGGGGGGAAAGTAAAACCATGGGAGAGATCCAGACCACCCTTGGCAGCTCTCACTGCTCTCTTCAAGTATACCTGAGCAGATCAACACTGGACAGTGGTCTGGGACCACACCATCAGTGGTCTGAACTGTATGACCATTGACAAATGTCAAACAGAGTACAAACTGCACAGTAAATGTGATAATAAGATGTACCATTTTACAATATTACTGCAATAAGATAATTTTACTTTATGCAGTTATATTAATGCGATTGCCCAAATTAGGAATAAAGCTATTAATTTGTATCACATTAATGCACTACTGTTACAAGTATAAATAGCTCTATAAAAATAAGATATTATATATGTCTAAAATGTTATGTATTGAAATAAAGCTTTTTAACAACCAGTGACATTCCATTAGAATGCAGCCTGACTAAAAACAAGCACAGCAATACCTGAATAAAATACTACATTTAGCTTTAATAGTTTTCATAAGTACTAATCTTTGATATAAGCATCTCTTTGAAGTACTTGTAGGTTTTAACATAACAAAAAGAAAGGAAGCTATATGCAAGATAATGTTAACTTTTAATCCTTAAAAGCACACACAAAAATAGCTGAAAATCTCATTTAGAACTTGAAGATGAGGGAAGGTGGATTGAGAAGGAAGAGGCTTCATAATAAGGCAGCAATTTGTACTTCTCTAGCAGCCATTCACAGTACAAACGTCAACTAAAAAATTCAAGAAATAACTTGTGGCGGTGTACCCTCACTCAGCTTTATTACAGAAAAACAAGCACCCAGCATGCTCAATAAGAAGATAAGACACATGCATTGAAAGATTCCAGTACCTAAGGCACCTTCCAATACAGGGCTGCTGTCGGATGCACAGCACCCTCTACAGCGAGAGCACTTCTGGCTGTAGCACCCTACACAGGAAGAATACTCCTCCACTGAAACTTCTGCAGTACTGTTGCCAAATCCTTTATCAAGTAATAACAACACTGAGCAATTTTATTTCAGCTAGTGACAAACATTTGAAACCACCACTTTCAGGGCATGTATTTTTCCTTTTTAAGTAAGTACTTACTTATTCCCCTGAACAGCTCAACTGACTACCAAGGTGCACAGCAGTTGTGTAGCACACACACAGATATGTGTACATACTCTGTCCCTCTTCTTTGTCCTCAGAGGAAAACTCCATGGGACTGGTAGAAACAAGGCCTTCAAAACTCTGTACTTTCTACTTAGAAATCAAGCTTCAGAACAACACAACTCCCAGCAGAGGAATTACTGGTGATAGAATGGGGGGAAAATGTTTTTTTTCTCTTCTGTTTAATCCTCAAGCACAATTTCCTTTACACCAAAGACAACTACCTTATAGTTCTACATAAAGTTTGAGTTGGCAGTGCTGATATTACCAAGAACACTGGGTGTCAAAAGAAAGAACCACTTCAACCTCGGTCCCTTGTTCTTACCCCATGCCATCCTCTCCTCGCACTGGCACAAGGGTTGACCTGGGTGAAGAAACAAATCTGGGTTTTCAGTAACCTGGCAGTACTTCACTGCCCCGTCTTCTTTAGGTTTCTGCAGCTTTCAGTGTAAATCCAACTCTGCCTTTAATAAATGCAAAGGGCTCCAGGAGCCCTCTCTCTCACCAGAGGCTTTATGCAAGCATGAGCCAGACATTTTATCTCTACAAGTTAGCTTCCAGTTCATCTTTTTTATTCCTTTAATGTTATTAGCCCTAACCTCATGTTAATATTATTGTTACCAAGTAATAGTCACATTATGTTGAAACTACTGCTCTGAGAGTGTGGGAGGAGAAACAGAACTTGAAAGATGTCTGTTGCCAAAAACAATGCATTGTAGTTAGCTCGCAGCCACGGAATAACAGCTATTGCTGTTCAGACCAGTGCTCTGCATTCTCTATCACTACATTTAAAGGCCTTGGGAAACATTCACATTAAATGAGTGAATTTGAACCCTACAATCTTGAATTAGGCTCTACCAATGCCAACAAAACAAATCATGTGAAATTTGAATGCAATGGAAATAGCAACTCCTGAGATATTCTTCAGTTATGAAGGCCTTCTGCACATAATGCCACTGCAGCTGTGCTGCTCTGTGACATCTTGGAGAAAAAAGGTTTTTATAAAAGCCAGGCTAAAAGTACTAGTTTAAATTTTCCTTTTAAGTGTATAAAGCTTTAATTAGCACCACTCAGCTTGAAAGCTTATAAATATTTGAATAGCAGTAAGATGTAGTTTACTTTTACATACATCTTAGCATAAATTGGGGTCATGTGTAATTATCAAAATGACAGTATCCTTTTTGAGATCATTTTAAGAGGATCACTTTCCCTGATCAGTGTTGGGAATAACTAATTTTAATGAGAGCCACTGAACCTTTAATGTGCTTCCTTTTTATTCTTTAAAAGGATTGCTTATGTTCAGAGCTTCATTCATATTAGAATAGGCTGTTCCATGTCACTTTGACAACTACTAGAGTTCTGTTTTATTCTGGGGTTCCAGAGATAATTGGCAATGTTTAACTAAATATTAAATATGATTCCCCATGAAGGTTTTAAATTTTGAGTGAGTGTACAATGTGAGAGTTGTTTTGATTCTTATTTCAGATGTTCTGTGCTACCACTGAAAACTATATTTAGCTGTTGAAGTTAAAAGTTTGTCTTTAAATGCTACCAAGGTCGAAATGTTTTCCTGTGGGAAATGTTTTCCAGTGGAAAAAAACCATTTAGCTACGATTTAAAAATTTAAAATATTTTAACTTATGACAATGGAGTCTTTCTGATTTGCTCAAGTTTTTTACATACCAGATGTTATTGACAAGAATTTTGGGCTGAGTAAAACTCCTTTGTGACTACATATGCACAAACTACATGAGTTACAGGGATTCCCTTAAAAATACTGCATCGTTCCCAGTTGCTGTTTTCTGATGATTCATACAAGATTCATGTCCCATTACAACTTGCTATAATTTAGTGTACCTCCAAGTCCAGAGCCAGCCAACGTTATCACTGTGAACACACCACCGGGGATCTCATTACGAACAGAAATCAAGGCACTCCAGATTCTGTTAATTTCATTCATAATTATCAGTGGCTGAGATCCTCAACTTTGTACGTCTGTTAATAGCTTCCTGGATGTTTCTCACCGTAGTGTTTTGTATGGACTAATATTTAGTCCAGCCTAAGCTAAAGTGTTTTAATTGATGCCTGATTTCAAGAAAAGGGGGATTCTCCAGATGCCAAAGATGTACCTGTATAACCATGCTTATTTGATGCAAGACA
This sequence comes from Calidris pugnax, assembly GCF_001431845.1. Classification (NCBI taxonomy): domain Eukaryota; kingdom Metazoa; phylum Chordata; class Aves; order Charadriiformes; family Scolopacidae; genus Calidris; species Calidris pugnax. Next base: position 8,534,136 of record NW_015090786.1, on the reverse strand, counting down.
CAGAGTAAAGAAAATGTGAACTAAACTTAGCAGAACTCCCTGTCACTCAAGAGGGTATTTTAACTGATACTACTATATTCCTGTTATGCCTTGGTATTGCTCTTATCAAGGTTTTGCATTTTGGTTGCATAAATTTCCTTGTGAAGAATACTTTTTTTTTTATTTGCTTCAGATCCCATGGCAACAACAAGATGAGTAGACAGGGTTTCCAGTTCAAACTAAGCACCAAACACAATCTCAGATTTGTTATACATCTGGGAGGTAGACATTTGAAACAAATGCTTCGTGTAGAAGGTCTATATCCTGCATGGGACAACTTCCAACTTTCATTGAGGTAACACATCTGTTTCTTAAAGTATTCCTTACAAAAATATTCAAGAAATACCAGACTGATCCAACAGGAATTCACAGCACAAATGCTGAGATTTTACATCATCAGTCTAAAGAAACTGCTGTAACATTCAGTTCACTATAGACATTAACATAATTGCATATTACAGATACCTTCCCCTCCTGCTTTCTGTAACATCCTCACATATCCAACATTGCAGTGAAAGTCAAGTTCAGCAACTAAAAACCTACTCCAAATGCTTTGTTAGATCTGTATTTCTGTATTTCTAAGTAAGGATAATTGTTGAAATAAAAATAAATAGTTGGGAACTGTAAGCAACTTGATATATTAGAAGCCTGTCAAAATAGTAGGTAAATGCATTATTACTACAGGAGTTTTTCACATCTCTTGGATGAAGATAGTTGGGTTTAGAACAAAAGCACAAAGACAAGTCATATAGCCATTTGGCAGTGGGTGCCTTGTTTTTGACTCCAGCAGCTGCATAAGCCTTAGGTAAGCTTGCTAGGCATTGTCTGTTTTGCCTCTGTTTTGTTTTTGTTTTGTATGCTTTCCTATTTAGGAAAAAGGAAAGGACTGGCATATGTGATATGCTGCAACTTGTTGCCATCCTTCTGGGTTTAGGATGGAGGGTCTTGCACTGCGGAATCATCTGTGCTCTGCTCTTACCAGAGTGCAAGCTTTCCCATTTGGATTTAAACAGCGTATTCTTCAATGTTACTACTGGTTACCCGGGGACAGAAGCCCTCCTTCCAGCGGGCACGGGTTATACTACTAGCTGAAGAGCTGTCACTCTCCAGTGTGCCTCCCAATGCTTAAATGACACTCTTGATCCTATTGGAATCGTATTCAGGATGGGTTAATTTAATTTTTTTCCTTTTTGTTCAATTTCTGTCACAGTAACCATGGTGATAAGCTCTGCAGGAATTAACAGAATAATTTCAAATATATTAAATAGATAATGTTACCCAATATCCATTTTCATGTGTGCCATCTGTCAGATACTATCTCAGAATACTGTTAGTGTTGAGGTCCAACAGACTTCCGTAAATACTATTCAACTAATTGATCCATCTACTAGCAGTATTAGAAGACATTTGCTACTACTTAAAGTATAGTATTTCACTTTTTTTGGACCAGTTCCAAAGTATAGCATTGCATAGGGGAAGTCCCATAGCTTTCTATTTTTTTATTAGTTTAAGAGGAGAATTAAATCATAGAACGAGAGCACAGTTATTGCAGTTCTGCTGAAAAGGTTTTAAGGATTTATTTGGCAGTATCAGTAGTAGTTCTACAGACTGCTTCTCCATTTTATGTTCTTTGCATTACTATACAGTGTGGGTTTTTTTTTCATAATACTATTGTGCTATTTGCATTCACTTGGGTAGGTGACTGTGGTGAAATGTAAATATAAAATTATTCAAGGAATGCATACATACCTTGCTATATTTGGAATGAAAAATGAGGAACAGAGTTTGCAAACAAGAAAACAAGTAAGCTAGATATATCATAAACAGAATACAGGAAAAAAAAACATTCTTTAATCACAGGCAGCAAGGCATCATTATCTTGGAGTTAAGGTTGCTAAGCAACTTAACTGTTCTAAAACCTACACTGCAAAAACATTACTGTTAATGAACTGTAAGTATGATAATGTCCAAAGTAACATAGATTAAATGGATAACATTATATTTCATATACTCCCTTATCTGTACAAACCAGGTAACTCATAGCAGAAGTATGTAATCTTATACCCAGTTTTCATGATATTATTTTTTAATTGTGTTCAACCATTTATTGCTGAGCAATAATACGGTATAGAAAATACAGTCCTAAAGACAATGCATAATGGATAGTAGAACAAATATCAAGTGAGATCAAGCAGATATCTAGCAAAATTTAAGAGACATTTTCACTTATCACACATATTATAGAAAGCGTCTTACCTGGGGATCTCCTGTGTGCTGCTTCTTATTTCACCAGTCCTGTAGCTGTAGAATTTGAAGACCTTTTAGGAATTTTGGTCTTCAGAACTCAATCCTACTTTTCAATCCAGGTTCATCAGTTAATTTGTCTTAGAGGCATAACAATCACTCTTGGAAACGATTAGCAGAAAGATAAAACAAGTAGATTATAATAAATCCCCCTAAAACACTCTGTGGACATATTACATTTGTCCCAGTAATTACAACTTGTGTTCCATGTATTTACTTAATGAGGACTTGATTGGAAAAGAGCTAAACACATCAAAATGGTGACTAGAGAAGTTCATCGTGTAGCTCTTATTCATAATAGAATAAGTCAAGATACGTGAATCACAAAACAGGAGTGGGAGAGAAAGGAAACTCTCTTTTGATTCGCATCAAAACAAAATCCTGCAATTTCAGGAACTACCACCCTGGCTTCCTTCAGCATTGCCCACATCCTCGCACATTAAGTTTGTATGGAGCTGACAGTGGTGTCCCCAGAGCTTGACTCTCACCACTTGGAGGCTGTGGCATTGAGCTCTTCCCAGTGAGCAAGCTGCTTAAGACAACCATTAGTCGTCCCGGAGCAGAGCTGGGTGGGCTGCAGCTGGACACAGCCTTTCTTGTACCACATGCTCCTGTTCCTTACCTGCAGTCTGTATTCTAGGTTATTACCACAAGTCTTGTGGGAAAATAAGGCAAACACATGACAGTGTTATCCCATGAAGGTTATGTCTCAGAAAAGAATTCCAGAAGTTCAAATGATGGTATTTAACACTTCAACATTCGATTGCTTTATCTGATGAAATATGAAGGTGTATTGGGTCGGTGTTCAGATTCTTGGGCACTCTGTTCTGCAGTCCAGACTGTAGGGATAAGTGTAACACAAGTAAGAGTAAATGCATTTAAAGTTGATTTAGAACTTAAACAACCTCATTTCACTTATAGCTTTGAACCATCCTGGTTGTAACAGTACTTACACTAACATTCTCTCTTAGCTGTAAGGCTATGATTATTTTTAAGCTATGAACTATGTAACTCTTCAGATTAATTTTTCTGGATCCTCGTTGCCTCAATACTCATCCTACGGGCTTTTACTGTGGAGCATTTTTCCTCAGCCAGTTCACTGACCATAAAGCATTACAGCAAGACAGGGAGGGGAAGACATTAAACATCCGATGAAAGATTTCTGCTGACTTCAGTAAACATGAGATCAAGCAAATAACCATGCATCAAACTAAGTTTTGATTAATGGGTTTCAGTGAGAACATATTTCATAAGTAAAGCTTACAAAAAGAAAACATCCATTCTTGTTTCTCTGAACTACCTTTTAGAGGATGGAGCATGGAGTTAGAGCACCTTAGCAGCGATCTTTTCTGTTGGTTCCCAGCAATGACCATGAGCAAGAGAACTATTACACCAATTTCTCATATAGGAACCACAGAAGAGGTCAAATAACTAACTGTTCAGGGAGCATCGGCTGTCTTTATGAAACCTTAAACTGGATACAAGTCTTCTGCATTCCAGCCAAATGTCTGAGCAAACAGATTAGTCTTATCAACATAGGAACAGCTCTCTCTTTAATGGGCATCAACTGTCTGGCCTCTCTAACCTATCTTCTTTAACCACACAGCTTTGAATAACTTGTTTTGACTGTTGTGCCATGTGTTGTCTCAGGCAGTTTGAACTTCCAGAAGCTTTGGCATGAGTCTAGCCTTCTTCAGATAACACTGATTTGAATGCCCCTTTTTCTTCTTTTACTCTTGTGCTCAAAAGGAAAGACTATCAATCTCTTGTGATATTACTCACTCAAATGTAGGAAGTTTGGTTAATTTGGACTAAGAACTTTCCAAATACATGACTGGAAATCATTTGTGTTAATAGCTGTAGACTGTCCTCTGTGGATTTTTTTTTTCCTTCTTCAATATAATTTATAAAAACTACTTATAACTAAGCTCATTGTTCCACCTTATTTAAGAGCTATTTAACATAATGGGTTTCCTGGTTTGCTCTCTACATGCTCAAGGAAGGAAGCCCATGAAAAGAAAGAGAACTGTCATTTTGATAGCTCTGCAGTAATGAATAGTTATTGCTACCTCTAGACTACTTAGGTAAATGACCCATCCAGTGATTACCACATCTCTGGAGCTGATTGAACCTGTGATCCCTGTGTGGTCTCCCCTCAAGGGCACCTGTTTAACTTTCAAGCAGAAGCAGTTATCTTTCTCTGATCAGAATCTGTTCCTTCTCTTCCTCAGCAGGGTATTGACCCGAAGACTCCTTGTAAATCATAGTGATCGTTCTCCACTGTTCTGATTGCAATTCAGCACCTGCAAAACTCTTCCTTCAGAGGATAACTGAAAAGCAGCTGATCACTGCCTCACTTTTCCAGAGCAAAATAACAAGATTAGGACAAAAGCGCTAGGGAAAAAAAAACAACTAACCATCAACAGATAAATGACTGTAAATGACTCATATACATACTAATCAAATCAAGATTTGTATCAACTTTGCTCACTCCTGGATTGAGAAAGAATTTCTTTCCAAAGCAAGGGCTCTCTCTCCACTCATTTTGCCTTTTTTCCTTCCTTCTTGAGACAGAAGAAACAAGCATTTGGGGCTGAACTAAATCCACCACATACTCGTGCAGTTCTGTTTGCTCTTCCCTATGGAGTTCACATTTCAAAGGAGTGGGATACCACACCTGGCACAATTTGGTACCTACCCCATGACTGCATCCCATTTCAGAGAAGCTGATGCAAACTGCCTTGGATGGCATCAAGTGGAGAGAAGAAAAGGCACCTGTTGGCCCAGCACCATTTGCCTCCTTCCCTTGTCCCTGCAAGTCAGACCTGCTCATTCCATCTTCTGTGCGCCAGCTTTTTTGTCAGTAAAACAATTTCACTCACCTACATTTCATTCAACGCACCCCACAGACAGACACCTGGGGCAGCAGCCCCTCTTGGGTTCATCCTATCAGAGCTCTGACACTGGATGGTTTTTTCCCCTCTTTGCTGTGACACTTCTTTGTCACACATATTAGGGATTTGTATCAGCTTGTAACTTCAGTTCCTACAAGAAATCTGTCTTGTTCAGCCAGGAACTAGAAGGTTTGTATAATGGGAATTCACTGTTCCTCAGGTGCTCCGCACTCCCATAGCATCTCACATAGCAAGGCTTCTTTTGAAACTTCTGCCTGGCAGCCTGCTCCTGTCTCCCGCAGAGAACCTGAAAAATACATTTCTTTTCCTGTAATTCCTTTGAGACATTTCCTGTAGTTCTACAGTAGACAAGATTAAAAAGAAAGGAGATGTCATGACCAACAAGGAGTTCTGTACTAGGTAACAGTTTAAGCTGCAATTGTACAATAAAAGATTGTTAGGATAGTAGTCGAAAAAAACAGCATGCCATGTTGCAGTCATATTTAGATATTGTCACTCTTAACTATGAAGCTCCCATGGCCTTGGTGAAATGTCTCTCAAGTGCTTCAGCATGCTTTTTCTTTATACTTAACTAAGATTTCAGAGTTCAAGCTGTTGAAGTTCTCTTTCTCATTTCTATTTCTTCCTCATCTAACATCCCAGCATCATCTTTTTAAACTGTACAAGTGTTTGGGGTTTTTTTTTCCCCTCTGAACCTTCCCTCTTGTGTGGGATGGTGGGCTGCAAAGGGTACATGAATTATGCACTCATCTTTCCCCTTCATCCATTTTAAACATTCTGAAGAACTGTTTCTTCCTTACAAAAATACATTACATACATAAAATGAAAATCAATTAAATCAAAGTTTAAAAAAAAAAAATTTTTATCTACAAGAATGTTTTACACACTGCTATTTCCTTGGGTACATGGAAGGAGGTTTGCTAGAATATCTGCTGGAGCTGTTGTAGATTTTTATCCTTCTCATCTCATAATCATCATCATTAATGTTTTTAATTCCAGATGGTAGCTAATGAAAAACTTGGAATACATAGCAAAAATGACATATCCCGGATTCCATATCAGTTTCCATTACAGGCTTGATCTGTGAGTTCCCAGCCCGTATGATTATGTGATTACATCCATTTCTGAGCCATTGCCATCAGCTTACTGGACTACATCTGGTTCAAGGTTGCCTACACAGGAAATAATGGCAATGTTTTTGAGGTCTCAGAAACATTTTTATTCTAGAGTAGATCCAAAACTTGAGGTTTTGCAGTTGGATTTTTTTGTTTGTTTGATTGGTTTTTAATGATGAAGATAACTTACACAGGAGGAACTTGGATTTCACCACCAACCTATTAATTCTTTTCCCATTCTTCATCAGAATTTCCGAAGTGTGCCTAGAAAATCTTTACTAAATCAAATGGGTATACTTCTTCCTGCCTATGAAATCTTTAGTAAACCAAATAAGTATACTCCTTCCTGAGAAATGTTTCTGGTTTGAGTAGCTGACATATTCTAAGAAAAAAAGTAGCAGAGCTTCCACCAGACAGAGTTTGATGCATTTTGTGCCACTGTAGACCTGCATCTCAAATTTCAACTGTGCACTAGTGCTTTAAGCCAATAAATGAATCTGACTGTAGAATTTTGCAGCTTTAATGGCTTCACATTTGATTATACCTGCACCCTATTTAGTCTTGCAAAGCATGAGAGAACCACATTTAAGATTTCATAGAATCGAGCTCAGCCAGCAGAGCCATAGCTCATGAGACCCGTACTGCTCCACTGACATTATAAGCAAAATCTGCTCAGCCATTTGAGTTACGAGTTCCCCAAATACTTTTTTCTTTACAAATGACTGTGCCCTACATTAGCTGCAAGAGTAGGTGTTAAATTTCATCATACAATTTAAAACCATAGTATTGCGATTTATTTAACAGAGCTGACTAAGCTTCCTATGGGAACTGGTGAGGAGTTCCATTCTACAAGTGGCAGGTGGGGAGAGCCACAAGCAATGTTGACCCTGATACTGAAGTATTAACTAGAATTTTCCCTAATCTCAAGATTATACTGTACTTTACAAAAACACGTAGCCATGTTGTACCTTGTCATATATTTTAACTTTAGAAACAATTTCAGTAAGCTTCATAAGAAACTGTTCTTATAATGGCTGAAACCGTATTTTACCATTTGAAGTTAATAAAATCAACCTGAGTTTTCAAATATTATTCTGTTTTCTTCTAAGATAATTTCATCCTTAATGTAACATCAGTAGAATGTCAAGTTTACATGAGTAAAAGGAAAGCATCTTTTGCAAACCAACAGTCCTGAACTAGTTCCATTAGTGTAGCAACAGTAAATACAGAGCTCAGAGAAATACCCTACTTTTTGGTAAATATGATCATTATTTCTTATTTCTTGTTGGCTTTGTATCTGCAGCCACATGAAGGGCAAACTGTTGAGAATTTGCAATGTAAGCCCTGCCACTGACTGTTTTTCAAACTTCTAGTTCTTACCTTTTGCCTCACAGGGAGCAAAAGAGTGGAGCCTCTGTCTGCTTCTCGCATTTTTAGATCCAGCTTCTGTTGTGCCATTAGCAAAACAATCAGTGTGATGATTTGTTAGAGGCTTTTCGGTAGCTTTTCGCATCGAGCCAATATACTTGGGCACACAGGACCAGGAGGCAGGCCAGTTCTCCTGAATCATGCTACAACAATAATAATAGAGCCAAGGCATTATTTCTTAACAAGCCAACCTATTTACGTATCTTATGAATCCTATTTACATATCTTCCCCCATTCCCCCATAACAACCCACTCTGTGCTGACTTGTTCAGGAACTTTGCCATCAGTAAGAAATAATCCTACATGAAGATACTGTCCTTGCTTTTCTGAAACATCCTATAATTACCAGGAGAAATAAAGAGTATTGGAAATATTTTCTTGTGCATGTTTATTCTTGTTACCTGACAAGTTAATGCAGTTTCATTATATTTAACATGAGCTGGCTGTTCTTATACCTCTGTTTTACTATATACTGCTATTTCATGTCAACTTCAGGTCTTACAGTTTACAAACAACTGCTGTTAGGTTAAAAAGATTGAAGATACACTAGTTCAGGTTGAGCCTTTAACTGCTAAGCTATGCATTGGGTAACAGAGGGGGACACTCAAATATTTTGTTAAAAGCATTCCAGGGTGTGGGTCAAAAAGGGAGCAGCACAAAAGCAAACACTGATTCAGGTATTTATGTGGATATGGTTTAGCCCTCTGCTCTAACAGAGTTTCCTGAGTTTTGCTCAAGATAGTAACTGTCACACAGAAAGAACCTTTGATTTTTATTTTTTCAGTCATTCAGACCTGTGTTTCAGGCACAGAAAAGAACAGAAACCAAGGAATCACCGGAAAGTATTGAGCCACTGGTTTCAACTGGATCTCATTCAGATCCATGGACTCATTAGGCACTCAGGATATGAACTTCTTGGGCACAGATAAATGTGTTTGCACTACTACAACAGCATCTCTCACAGAAAAAGTCATGGGTGCACTTTCAAAGTAAATCTCCTGATTGTCCCCACCTATCTGCTTTGGTTCACCATTTTTGGTGTGCAGTAACTAGACTGCTTTCAGATGAAACTAAGTTGGAAGTGCACTTCAAACAATTAATGGGCATTTAATTCACAGAATGAGTTCTTAATCAGTCAGATGTAGCCCTCCCCACCTTTCAAAACACATATAGTGAGTACACTGAGCCTGCAACGCCACCTGTTTGTTTCTGCAGACCTGTATCCCCTGCTCCACACTATTTGTTAACACAGACACAAGCTACAGAACTGAAAAGCTCACAGAAGAGCAGAGCAGATCGCGTTTGAAGAGTTTTTGTAGCAGAAGCTAGTTCTTGTACTTGTTTTCACTGTGCTAAGAATAATGAGACGCCGATCTAGATCCTAAGAATTGCTAATACTGCAATAGTTATAAAACCCAGAAATATGACAAAAAGATAGCAACCTGCAAATCTGGAATCCCAGTGGCTTCCAGGTCTCCAACTAAAGGGGGACTGAGGCTGCCAGACAGAACAAAACTAGGAGAAAGTTCTTCCTCATTTCAGTGCTGTAGGAAAAGCAATTAAATCAGAGAGTGAGTCTCTTCTCTTTCCATTCCTGCTGTCAGAAGAAAAGATGGAACAACTTCTGACTTACTAGGTCAGCACAGTCCTCAGGGCTTTGCAAAATAACAAAGATGCAAGTACTTTCTTATGCCTAAGGCTTGCCCTCTCAAAAAGACAAATATAAATCATACACACATAAACATATATATCGATTATATTTTATACTTTGCTGAGCACTTTGGAGATATTATCATCAGCTGGGCAGAGCAGGGAATGTATTTTAAGTGGCAATACCTACAAACACTAATGTTTTCACAAAAAGTAATGCATATTCCATATATACCACTTCACTGCAACAAGCATTTCAGATTGCTGGTTTGTATGGTTCTAGTAGAGTTAACCTGACCTTGTTCTTCAGAGAGAAGTCTTTTCAGCTGAAATATGTAACTGTTCTCATATGACCTCAAATTCAGGCACTTTCCACCTCCCACACTAAACTATAGCTATGTTGTCTTCATGAATCTCTGTTGAATGGGACTGCATGTGCAATAATCAATTTTTTGCAAGAAATTAGAGATTAAGCACCTAATTCAGGGAAATCCTTTTTTGTGCATTTTAGTACTTTTAAATCCATATAAAATGAATTGAAAATGTACAATATATCAAGCTTGTTTCAGCTTTTGGGGGTGGGTAGGAAGACTGTTGTATTTTAAAGAAACCTTTCCACTGTTTAACAAAGACAGCCAAAACAGGGCATGCTAAGGATACAGCATTTGGGAAAAGGTACATATTATTTTAAGGATAATTTGATAAATTGCCATAATTAAGGACTTCATAATGGCTAGGTCTAATGCAGGTAAATAAGAGTAGTATGACACCTGCTCTTTGTTCTTTTTGAGAAAATGCAGTAGCTTGACTCAAGCACTGGTGACAGAATGGGCTGATTGCCACTACATCACAGCCATGTAGGATGGAAAAAGGTACAAAAGAGTAAAGGGCAGAGTTGAGCAGAACAGAGACAGCACGTAGGCATAATGGGAATTGTTTTCTTACGTGTGCAGTAGTACACTAGCATTCTTCTCACCTCTCCTTACCCTTGATGCTGGGAAACAGAGTTTAGCTGTTACAAGTCATGTAATTAGTGACTCAGCTTGAAGCCAGATAAATTAGCATTATTGAGAGTATTATCCAAAGAAATCTATCTAGGATACAGATTGAGATAACTAGCAACATACACTTCATTTATACTTAAATCATACCTGAACCAAACTCGGAGATGTGCTGTGTATTTGCCAACTGCTTAACTCCAGATAGAGGACTGAGTTACACTGAGCAGTTTGGTTACACTGAGCTCAGCACTTTGCTTGTATCCCCCAACTCCAGGCATTAACAGGGGCACCCTGATCAGGAGTACAGCTACTTTGCACTGCCTTATGGTCAATATAGGGACAGAGGTGCTTTCGAGGGTGACGCAAATCTTAGATGAGGATCAAATCTCCAGAACAACTAATCCCTCTCTTATTTCTAGAGAGTCTTAACTAGAGAACCTTAGTTAAGTGACCGATGTTAAATGGGTTGAAATCAGATCTGGGACTCCAGAAGTTCATATGAAGAAAGGTTTGGGTCCTCAGTGGTTGCCTTGATCAAATTTTAAAGCCTGCAAGAGAATTTTTATAAGTAATTCTCATAGACTGATTTGTCCCTATGTAGCTAGTGGAAGTAGAAATGTTATACATATATATCTGTTATACTTAATGAATTAATACATAAAACCTACTGTATTTACATTGTTTTTTCTTTCCTTGAGCTCTACTAATATTTAAGTTTGCTGGTGTCCAGATAACTCATATCCAACAGAAATCTCTGAAGGAAGTCATTACTACTGAAATAATAAAATAGGCAAAGAAAGAATTCTCTTGAAATGGAATTCAAGTGGAAAAGAACAGAGCACATTTCATCTGTGGCACTTTTGACTTTACTGTCACATCCATAAGGGTAAGATATACTTTTTATTTTGACCAGATGTTTCTGGAAAAAAACCATCAACATCAAAGTAGCACTTCTGTCTTTAAGTAGTTCAGAATTGCAGCTGAAAAGGTGTCGTTTCTTATGTTTTTAATATAATATTTCAGTATATTTGATCTGCACTTAATTACAAGAGAAACCATATAATTCACTTAATGAGAGAGTTGAATATAGCAGAAAAGGGTACTATAATATGTAATGAGTTTTGGTAGCTGCTTATATTTAGGGAAATAATAAATTCTATCCAAGGAGCTGAAGAATTTCTTGAAAGAGGAAGCAAATTCTCATTGTATGCCTGAAGTTTGAAGGGCTATTCGCTAGGGTACTAACCATCTTCAGAGCCAATAGCTCAAGATCTCATTAAACCATAGAATAGATTATGCATATTAAACCACTATGTTTTGGCTGATTGCTCAGATGTGTTGCAGAAGTGTAAAATCTCACTTAGTTCTACTGATAGGTTTCTGTCCAGCTTTGCCAAATGTGCTTTTGAACTGGAAAGCTGCTCTAAGAACTTCTGTACTGCACATTTTCTTTCCCAAATTGGTGAAATCAATCCACCTATGGTTTGGTACTGCAAACTGCGGTTATTCTGTCATCAAAGGACTTAATCTTGCATCAGTTCACAAAATAAGATGTAGTATAAAGCCTTAAGCATATTATAAATGATGGACAGGTAGGTTTTCACATCCTCAGGCTGTACAACCATACTACTCATTTACATAATCATCGTACATGGATATTCTTTGCACCAAAAGTTATCTGCCATGTATAGTTTGTATACCTACAATCAGTAAAGCTGTGAAATAAAAAAGTTGTCTTTAGCTAAATCAATCTTTTCCAGAAAAAAACAGTCATCTTTTTCTCAAAAAATTGAAGGAAATTAAGCATAAAAATTGAGGGAAACAGGTAAAAAGATGTTCCTTGTTAAACATGTAGTACTTAGTTCAATCAAATACTATTTCAAGAATAAGCTGCTCTAAAAACACTTACTTGATTCTTCATCCAAGTGTGTTAAAATATAATTTGATCACCATCCGTTCTTGGATAACTTTTGACTCCGAAGGGCTACAGCCTAATACAGCAATCCATAATCAATTCAGCAGCCAGAAGGTCAAGATTTAAGGCTAAAGGTAAGGCTCATCTTTGTAAAAAGTGAAATAATTAACCATTGCAAATAAGGTCTGTAGTGGGTTCTCTGGAATTTGAGCTCTTACATCAGGATTAAATATCTTTTGGGTCCTTTACTGAAGTCATTCAAGTTTCTTTGGTATTAAGAATGGCGCCCCTGTGAGGTGATGGCACAAAGATGGATATCAACCCCCTGAAGTAGTCAAGACCCCAGGCACAATCAACACAAAAAACCCCAAGATATTTTCAAGCAAACAGGACTCCACTGGAGCATTCAAAAACTAATGGACTGTATCGTATGAAGTTGCCAACATGAGGCAGATTAAGTACTTCCTCACCTGTATCTTTAAATCAATCCATAATAGTAACTCCTACTGCTGGACTTAACTTTTCTTTCTAGTTAGTAAAGTATTTACTCCAAACCCAGAAACATGCTTTCTCACCTGCCCACTAAAAACAGGCAATTTTGCCTTTGACGACTTCTCAAGTTTCATCCCTGTGTGTGTTCTTGCCTTTGTCTAGCAATTAGTATGGCATCTTTGCTCACTTTTATTCATTTATTAGCAAAGCACGCAATTACCAGGGTGGGCAGGCGAGGGGGAGAGGCAGAAAAGAAAATAACCTTTCAGACCAACGGGATGGAAAAAGCACAACACAGGAAAGCAAAGAGAGCCAGACTTGCTAGGTCTCATAGCAGTTGCCATGGCACTGTCTCTGACTTCTTGCTGCAACGGCTGCAGACTTAGTCACTCTCAGGCAGGCAGAAGCAGCCACAGGAGTCACTTTTCATCCTCTCTAGAAGAAATTTATTTTCCCCTCACCTCTTGGTTCACAGTGCTGAGCAATACCGAGCTTACCCTGACTTTCACATAGAGCAGAATCAGCCTACCCCACTTTCCACACTGCCTCTTCTCTCATTTTCAGTCTCAGATTTACTACCCAGCCTGTCCCAGTGAACCTCTCTCCAAAACTCAGTGTTTTGTATAGTGAAGTTATTACTGTTGCTCCACTAGTTTTAAACCTTTTGAATCTACAGCATAATTTCCCCTTTCCTTCACTGAAATTTGACTTATCCAAGCAACCAGGAAGACACTGACAAAGTCCAAATCTTATCTTCATAATATTTTTTTAATCTTTTGGATGATTGCACCTATCAATCTCTATAACGTCAAAGAAGAAAGGAGAAGTAATAACTCCTCTTCCTACAACCTAATCTCATTGAATAAGCTGATAGAAGACAAATTTCCTTTTCCTGCAGCCTGGAGGGGAGGTCTTTGGGTGCATTTTGTCTCTTTCACCTAAATGACATCACCTAGCCTCAGTATTTCCAAAAGTCATTGTTGCCTTTGAGTGATCTAAATCTCTGCTGGCTGTACTCCCAGCTCCCACTTTTAGCAGTAGAATGGAAGGTGTGCCTTGACACCTCCAGCTAACAAAAAAAAAAAAGTGTTTCAAGTTTGTTAGATCTCTTTCTCTTCTGTCAAACTTTTTCTTTTCTTCCACCATCAGAACACTCAAACCTATTTCTCCTTCAGCTAAGCTACTGCTAAATCCCATCTGCTTTCCTTTCACGTTGTTCTCTAAATCTGTTTTCCTCTCTCTCTGATCCTGAAACCATAGTAGATACTTTTGACATCACCCCTTTTCCTGCTTGTCGCCCTGCATTCTTTGGTTTATCAGGAATAGAGCTGCTGCTGCCCCCTGCCCTTGGCACCTGGTTTTGGCTTTCCTTTATCTTTCACATCACATTCAGGTTTTTCATTCTCAGCTTCAGGGCTCTCCAACTCTCACCTAAACTGACATCTAAGGCTTTAGTTTAACCTATGGTACCATCTGAGTTCTGCACTCCAAATGCCCTGTTTCTTAGTCTTTTTCATTGAGGTCTGCCTGTACTTTGACACCTTTATCTAATACTATTCTTCTCTTTGGAATAACCTCTATTTAGGTTTTAGGCTGACTTTTTCTTTGTCATCTCACTTCTATTGATTAGAAATCATAGGATTCCTATCATAGAAAGTGTAATTCTTCATGTATCTTCATTTTAACACCAGGTAAAAGGAAGAAAACTTTGGGAGGTTCTGCAGGAAAACAAGATTAAAACTTTTTTCTTAGAAATGCTTTCTACATTTGAAATCAACAATTATCACTCCTACATTTGCAGAACCGATTAGATTACAGTTTATCACAGCAACACTCAATCCACGTTCAGTTTGGTGTGTATCAACGAACATGATTTAGATCCTACCAGGAATAACATGAGATCATGGTGAAGCTGAACATGCATAAAATTAACAAGGACAAACCCAGTAATTGATAATTTGAAATTTTAAAGCTGATTTATTATGATGATTTAAAAGGCTGGGGGAAGCAGTCTTGCATATGAGGGAAAATTAAAAAGGGAGGATAAAGTGGCTACAAAGGACAGGTACACACTGAAATACATGTCATTAAAAAAGTCAGTCATGTCCAAGTCTTTTGGCTCTTTGGTTCTCTGATGCTGCATGGACTATCCTCTCCCTTCGACAATTCTCACTTAGCGTTTCCCCAAAAAATGAGGTAATTGCTGTAGAGTCAGTATCAAATAACTGGGCCAAAAGGAGATGGGATGGTTTCAGGGTAGCCCCTGTGTCATCAACTAAGTCAAGTCTAGCACAGCTGCCTTCCTCTAGGGAACATGGGGAAAACAGACATATCTTTAGCCTGTCTCAACCATCTATCCCCTCCAACTTTTATATTAGTCCAGCTCCAAGACCTATTTGCAAGGGCAGATCAGTCATTTTAAAACAGAACTGTAAACCCAGAAAATCTGAATCCAGAGTTGTGTTCTGGATATATGTATAGTATTCTAGCTCTACCATTCAATGAGGAAAGGGAATTTGCTGACTCCTCACTCCAGTTAGTCTTATGGAGCTAATGTAATTATGATAAGTTCAGTGGGAGTCCATCCACTTTCAGTTTTTTTCCCCGAGTTTTAAGTAGTTACACCTGTGTAATCCCATGAAAGCAGTAGTTTCCCTGGCATAGCTGCAAACACTACTAGTTTAATAATACTTTGAGTCATGTCCCAAAACAAAGGCTTTGCCCTCAGAAGCCCCTGTACTTTCAAACTGAATATATAACTATAACAAATATGCTGTTCTGGACAGCTTTCATTCCATCTGGGGGGAAAAAAAAAAAAAAAAAAAAAAAGAGAGGCAAAAACTTTCGAGCCACTTTACAAGCTTTGCACTTCAGAGCCTGCACAACAAGGGGCAAACAAGAAACTATGAGCAAGATTAATTGTTCCAGTTCTTTGTGCCTCCTGTTCCTCCTTTCATCAGAGGCACCACTCATCAGGAGCCTGCTGCCTTCAACTGGAACTTCCAGCCCTACAACTATCTAGGACCACTTAGAACAATGGCATTGTTTATATACTGGCCATAAATGCCAGCTTCACTGTTTGCAGCTAAACCCTTTACTCCCTTTCAGAGTAGCATATGGGAATAATCACTGCCTTTATAAAACAGAAAGAAATTCATCCAGCAAAGGCAAACATAGACTGCGATAACTCAGTAATCTGGAGGTCAAAGTTCCAGACCTGGGCTCGTGTGTGACCTAATGTCAGATTTTACATGCAACTGTGCAACTAATTTCTGCAAATGTAATAAAAAAAGCTGAGCTCAAGCAAGCCACAAGGCTTATATCCACATCTGATCATGTTCCAGATAAAAAAAAAAACAAAACAAAACAAAAAAAACAACACAGACCACAGTTGCGTTTCCAATTCAGAAATTTCTAGTTTGTTTTTAGTTCTGGCTGTTGCAGAAAGTACTGAAAAAAACATCTACAGACTTACATTTTTCAGCAAATTTGCTTTAGTCATACTGGGGCACTTCTTACATTGACTTTCCATGAGTGCTCAAACAATTGAGTTTTCCTGACATAAATGCCTGTGGAGAGGGAATGAATGTCAAGGTCTTAAGCCAAAGCATTTGTGGCAACCAAACTTATCATTCAATCCAGAAATGATGCGCACTCTTTCATTTAGTAAATGAAAAGAAACACACACACCATTGTGATTTATGATTATCTCTAAGCAGCACAGCTTGAAAATGACAAACTAGCAGAGAGTTGTCTACAGTATATAAAGGGGAAGGCAGGGCATGAAAATGGAAAAATACATATGGAAATCTGAATTATTAAATAGGGTAAAAAATTTATATTAAATATGACTTTTTACTATTTTTTTTTTAATCTTGAGTTGGTAATACCTTTAAGTCTTTGTCACTAGTTTTGAATGGGAGCTTCAATATACAAGTTGTGAGCCATCTTTCTTTCCTTAGTTTCCTTCTCTTGTCTTTGCTATTCTAGTTCTTGGTCAAAGGGGCAAGTCTTCATGGTTATCACACACGTTCATCTACTACAGCTGTACCTTTTCAAGTTACACTTATCTTCCATCACAAACTTCATTCACCTGTGGTCAATTTATACCACACTGTTGAGTAAAATTTACCAGAACAGGGATTTTCACACTTTGTTTTAAAAATAATTATGCGTTTTTGCCTTGTGAGAAAAAAGTTAAATATAATCAGCAATATAAAGTTAGGTGTATTCCACAGAGCTGGACAAGGTGCAAAAGAACTTAATGCAAGTGACAATAATTGCAAATATAGACACTTAAAAAAAAAAAAGAGTAATCACATTCTATATTTCTGCAAAATACATTATTTTGCAGAATAATAAGAACACAACAGATGTATGTTTACTAAAATACAAACCGTACGTGGCCCATAGAACATCAATTTTAATGTCCTCATTACTGTTAAATTATTTTCCTCTCACATGTACCATTAGTAAAAATATTGTAAGTTAATGGCACTGTCGTAGAGTGTTGGGTTTTTTTTATTTAAATCAAGCATGCTCAGAAAGTCTGTTCCAGAAGAACACTGCTGAAAACACAATTAGTAGGAAAACAGTGAGATTAGGTTTATGTAAGATTTTCAATGGGTGGTTGATGGGGGTCACTGTAGGTCCCTGTTGCATGAAGAGGAGCGCACACACGCACAGCTGTGTGCCAAGGCTGGAGCTGCAAATCTTGAACTGTAACTCCTACGCGACCAAAACCTTGTGAGAACAACTCCACAGAAAAACTCTCACCTAAGTTATATGAACGGAGATTCTTTTAATGTTCCCAGCACTGCAACGCTGAAGCATCTTTCCCAAGCAGTATCTCCTTAACAACTTTCTCATTTTCACTTAAAAGTTAGTTGTGTATGGGTATTAATAACTTTTCCCTCCTTTAGTTTTAACTTACCTGTTACATAAGAGAAGGCAAGTGGAAGACAGAACTGATACAGCACAGACATGTATTTCAATAGATATTTACATTCACCACAGAGTAGAAGTGTTCTACTTCCAGTAGATGGTGAAAAAAATGTGCTAAAAAAAAATATATCACAGAAGAGAAAAACCAAGTATTGGACAGCAACACAAATATTCTTACAAATAATGTTGCTTTACTTACTTGCCCATGCAGCCAGGTTCCAAACTTACCCATGTGTCCATTTTTAAAATCTGAAACTTGTTGGGAAAAAGGGCTTTGTTTTGTGCTTACATCTACTTCTAGTTCGTCAACCGCAAAGCATTTTACAGGAGGAATACATATTTTAATTTCCACTTTATTAAGGTCTTTACTCTTTAGCTGCTAGTGAAGAGAGAGATGCACTGATTTAGTGGATAAGACATGAATACACTCTCTAAAGAGATTTATTTAAAACTTTGACCTACCTTTTCAGTGACCCTCTCCAAACAAAAGACCTGAACAAACTTCTCCTGCATAAGAATTTCTATTTTAGAAGAGTACAGCTCAGTTTGAGGGAGGCCAGCAATGGACTGCTTCATGCTTTTCTCCCCTCACTGAAGGGTTCACGCTGAGTTCAAGAACTAGAAAAAAACCACTTTTTTTTTTTTTAAATATTAATGCCTGCTTTTAAATAATATTTCTTGAATAAACTAAAGTTAGAAGTCCCACAGGATTAAGAATCCTTGGGTCTAACCCAGAACACAATTGTTAATCCAAGACCAATATGAACAACCAAAATTATGTACTTAGGAAACTGAAAAATCACCTTTCTATAATGTACACAAATAATACATTTCAATTAAATAATTAACCTTGCCCTGAGTTAAATCCTAGAAATGTAAAGCTACATCTTTTAATGGACGTACAAACAAGTAAATTGAACACACTGCCTGTTTTGTTTGGTAGGCTGCTAGCCACAGAGTATACTTAGTGGTCCCCCAGTCCACAACAGCAGCCCAGGATCAGGCACACTACTCCATTTGCTCAGCATTAAGGCAAAAGAGGAAGGCAGGCAAGGGCGCTGTACAAAATTATGAGGGAGGAAAAAGTGTGGTAGGGCATAAATCCCTAGGAAAGTGAGTGCCACTAAATTGGTGTTCTAATGCAGGAGAAGTAACTTGCTGCTACTTTCACAGTCACAGTTATAATTTTATTCATTGTACTTAAAAGTACTTTTGTTACATCATTTTGTTAAAACGGATGCACTGTTGAAGTAATTAAAGCATTTTCATGAACAAGAAGTCAACCATAGTCTTTTACATTCAGCCCTGTTTCCAGCAACGCCTGCTTGTATAGAAGAGGTGAAATCAAAAGCCCATCATGGAAACTTACTTTGAAAAACTCAGTTCTATTCTTCAAGTCTCATGGTTTTTTGTTTGTTTATTCATTCTCTTGGGAAGAGGCAAAGTAGAGTAAACATGTTTTACTAAGTATGTATTATCATGGCCAGGAATTTTCACCACTTCAGTCTCAACAGATCGCTGCAACTTAGCTATGTCCTCCTCAGTTTTCTTTACTGTACATTATGAAAATATGGTGACAAGGAGAATTTCCTATCATAAACATCAGTTCTAGAAGGGATTAAAAGTGTCCTTTGGAGCAGCTGCCTGAATCAGTTTGAGAATCAGTAGCGCAACTCCAGCACCCCTTCCCCTTTCAGTAGGGTACATTTTTTAATCTTTATCATCTATGTGTATATTCTTCATTTAGAAGAACTGATCCAATTATTCTTATGAGGCTGCACATACAGAACTAGCCTGATACTAGCCACATCTTAACACATATTAGAAGTTTGAATATAGTCATTAATTCCATGTTAAAAAGGGAAAAAAACCCTACTGCTTACACAGATTAAAAAAAAAAAACCACCTTTTTTTCTTGAAGGAACTTTCAACCTTTCAACTCTACTGCCATCCCTGTTTGAGCCAATACTTTAAAAACTCCTTGTGCTGAACAGATTTGATTGGTATTTTACAGTAATGCATTTTGTCAAGGAAGCATCCAATGGGAGCAAGTTACTATATAGACTCAAACATTCTTCTAGTGTTTTCAATGTCCACACAACAAGAAATTGCCAATTAAATTTATAGACCAATTTTATGCTAACTGTACTCATTACAGTCTGTGAGGAAACTAGGTAATTGGGTTGTTATACTTCTATCTTTAGAAGGAAATTAGAATTACTGCTTAGTTAGAATAATTTAAAATGTCTGACTGTGCCTGTTCTAAGCATCCATTAACAAACACTGGCTTCTACTCGACTTCCCACTGCATTAAACAGGCCATTTCTGCACACAAGACAAAGTAGCTAATCAACTGGAGGTTGAAAATAAATATGCAGGGAGCAGGCATACAAACTGTAGTGTTAAAATACATTTGTCTTATGCCAAGATTAATTTGTAAATTCGTCTCAAGTGTTATACTTACTAAGTCATGTTGATGCGTTTTCAAGATGGTTAACTGCTAGAAAACAAATAATATTTACAGTGCAGTTCAACGGAATGAGTTATCCAGCAATACACAAAAGCAGAATCTGAAAAGATAGGTGTACAGAAACACTTGAATGCTGCAGTACTCAGTACCGTAACATCTAACCCAGACCCTTTCACAGCTAAGGGACTCTAACTTTCATGCTCAAGATTTCTACAACTATGCAGAGTCCCTATGTGACTATTCAGAGCCCTAGGACAGCCAGTGTAACAAAGCCAAGCTGTCCAGTAGAAAATACCAGCAAGATGTGCAGAGACAGAGTAATTTGGTATTTGTGAAGATAATATTAACTCTCTGCAGAAAGCTGCAGGGAAACACTTCCCTGCACTTACGAAGCCTTTGTGTTCATAAACTTGAATCTTTTCCTGAAGTAGAACAACTAAGTCTATTCCAAACACATCTCAGAGGCCAATAAATAATCATACTATTATCTTTTAATTCTGTATCTTTGAGATAAGTAACCACAGAGTTATAGAAGCTACAAATTAAATTCTATTTTCTGAATAAGGGATGATTAACTCCCAGCTACCAAAAATTACCAGCCACCGTGCTGTGAAATGTCCTGAATATAGATGCAATCACCCAATCCATTCAGTGTTCAAAGCTCCATTTTCCATACAATAAAAATTCACTGAGCCAGAAGGAAAGGAAAAAAAAAAAAAAAAAAAAAAAAAGAAAAACAAAAACATCAGAGGCCAATAAATAATCATACTATTATCTTTTAATTCTGTATCTTTGAGATAAGTAACCACAGAGTTATAGAAGCTACAAATTAAATTCTATTTTCTGAATAAGGGATGATTAACTCCCAGCTACCAAAAATTACCAGCCACCGTGCTGTGAAATGTCCTGAATATAGATGCAATCACCCAATCCATTCAGTGTTCAAAGCTCCATTTTCCATACAATAAAAATTCACTGAGCCAGAAGGAAAGGAAAAAAAAAAAAAAAAAAAAAAAAAGGCAAACCAAAACTGTAACCCATTCTTTGGAAAGCTCACATATAAATAAAACAACAAATGTTTTAGTCTGTTTTGTGAAAGGTGGTAATCGAAGATAAGTCATCCACGCATCAAACAAGTGCTCCAAGTCTGCTGTGACAGCACCATGGCTCCCCCTGAGAATGCCTTGTAAATTCACTCCTGTAGGCAAAATAATCTAAGGATTGCTTTGTTTGAGGTGTGACTAACAAAACCTCTTGGCAGCAGCTGCACCTCTGCTATTCCTTGGCATTCCAGAAATAGCTATAGGTTAACTGAAGAAATTCACAGACACAAAAATTAGGCATGGATAGGATGTTATGTAAATGCATGTTATGTGGATACTAAGCTAAGATTTTGGTTTATATTCTGAACATGGCTACCTGTGTATTTCACCAATTAAATTTTGCTACAACCATTGTCTTGGAACAGTGATATTACTCCTCTAAGACTGGGCATTCTCCTGTCAAGTCAGAAAAGATACTGACTGGGAATATAATCATCAAAATTACAGTGGTTCTTTATGGGAATTACACTTTTAATTAAAAAAGTGGAAACAACTCTAATATTAGGAAATAACCTCAGAAGTCCTGTATCGAATATCAGTAAGTTCTGCATCAAACTAAAGCAGTGAATAATTCTAGAACTGAAATAAACTACTAAATCTTCACAAAAATAAAAATATAGTAGAAAAGAAGTGGAAGACTTCTTCTGAACATCCCTAAAGTAGCTTTTGGTAACAATAGATGCATCGGCCACCTGGGTGCTAAAGCAGTCTATACTTTGCAGTCATGAGATGACGGAGGAGCTAAAAAAAGGGTCATTGCTTCCATCTGTCAGTGGCTCAGGTCAGAGAGAAGAAAAGAATTCAGCAATTCCAGTATCAATAAAAATTTGGAGTTACTACCAGTTAGATGTACACTAGATGTAATTACATGCTAACCATTAGATTCCCTTAGTAAATGGTTCATTATGGATAGTATTTCCACAGAATAAGTAATTTCTTAATATTGGGGCACTTATAAGTTTAAAGATTTTAAAATATTGCATGCACTAAGTAAAACTGTAACTTTTTTTTAGATTGTTCATTTAGCTAAAAAGGTGGTATATAAAGCAGAAATGCATCCAATGCATTTCTGTCCCTGTAGTTTTGTCATCCATGAAATCAGAAATTATATTTGATTAGAAGTATCAAAATCTTCATGGTAAATAAGTTTGTTCATAAGGGTAGTTTTATTCTTTATTTTGTGTACTCACACAAACTCTGGGTGCAATATCAAAAGAATAGGTCAATGACCATAAGTCACACAAAATGTGCAGATCCCATCCTCAAGTTGCACATCTACGTGTAAAAAGGCATAAGGAATCCCTACAGAATGCAGAAAACCAAATGCATGAATTGGAATTCGTTAGTGCTGTAAAAATGAAACCTCCTTCTTTTACCCATTATCATTAGAAAACTGCTATATTGTGATACATTTTGGCCTATAATGAACACTTCGAGACCCAGTAAGATTCCCCACTATTCATCATGACTGCTCCAACATAAAATTCCAAACAGAAACATTTTTTCTAAGAAGGACTTTGTCTCTTTATGAATGTACCTTGTACCCTAAGCAGCAGCTCCAAATGGTGAGGGAAATCCACATAGCCATCCCTTGGTAAAAAAGCCTGGACAACATCAGCTGCCAAGATAGAAATCCAAGTGCAAAGTACCAGTGCAATGTGCCTGAACAGAATATCCAAAACTGAGAGGGTGTTTGCTCAAAATCTAGTAAGACTGTAAAAGTGAAGACAACCATCAGCCACATTAAACACTGATCAGGCAGTTACTAAGACACCTTGGGTGGCAGGGGGAAGACTCAGCTTAAGATCAAGTATAAAAAGCAATAAAATTCCTAACAGTGAGGAGAAAGAAGCAGCCAAAACCTGGTCTGACACCGAGAAGACGCCCTACTGGCATCTCAAGCTGTTGAGGCCCAAGGGAGCACCCTCCCCAGTCACCAGGAACAGCCTTTGTTCTGGCCAGTGGGCTGACAGCACAGGGGACAAGCAGCAGTGTCTGGGTGTCTGCACATCCCCTCGTGGGGTGCTATCCCAGCAGCTGGGGGGGTTAGTGGAGCGTAAGGAACAGCACAGGTACACGTGCAGCTACAGCACCCACATCTCCAAAGGAGACACACATAAATAGGGTTAACACGCCCCTCAAAGGGTGGGCTCTTGTAACCCAAACCTCCTGTTACAGGGATAGAGATGAGCATGTAACTGCAAACTTGTGGGGGAACTGATGCAGAAGGGCGTTTAGATATCTGAAGGTGTGTTTACGAAGGTTTTGTAAGGGTCTAGGACAGTCATTTATCTGTTATATTGCAACTATTACTCCTAAATGTATAGCTCATGGACTAACAGTTAATTACAAGTCAACAAACGACTTGAATTTTAACTTGATTTAAGCGAAGGGTTGTTTTCCCCTACAACAAGCACATGGACTCTCTTCAGTGTTTTCTACTTCACATTAATATGCAGCCTTCAGCAAAACTTACCAGTCTCAGGTAAGTTTCTTCTTCTTTTTTAGTTCTTTTTCCTTCACCTGAGGGCACCTAAGATATTCAGGAAAACAACCAACCAGCTATACAAGTCAGATTTCCCTCAGTACTCAGACTGATTCCAATCAAACTACTACAATATCTGTAGTGCCCCAAAATAACGTCTCCAAAACCTGGACCAAAACAGATTGTCTCTGAAAAGTGAATGTTAAATTCTTGGGTTAGAGAAATGAAAATTGTAAAGGTTTAACACATATCCTAGCTTTTTTAATATGGTTTCTTGAATAAGATACTCTAGTGAATTTAATCCACTAGATCAGATCTTTGCATCAGGAGATTCCAATTAAACACCATATGAAAAATTAGTGTGTTTCTCCCCCTGAAACTGACAAAGTTTAGTTTTAGCTTAAAGACAACATTGAAAAAAGTGTAATTCGTATTGATCTTTTTCAACCAGGGTAAAAAAAAAAAAAGTTAATTTTCTATGGTTTGCTTCTGAACATCTGCTGATGACATTTTTACAAATTAGAGGTAATCAAGAATCCTTTCCCCTGTTTTAACCTCACAAATTCTCAGTCTTCTGAAAGTATAGGAACTGCGAAACCTAACACTTGGGTTACAAAATGTAGGACCTCATTATTATCCCTATATCCTAAGCAGACGTGCATAAAACTCTACATTGACAGATCTTGTAACCAAAGAGACCAAACAAGCCTACTCATTGATCCGCGACTTGGACCCTGAGAACCTTTTGGAGGCTCAAAAATATTAATGTTCATTGAGTATAGATGTACTGCTTCTAAAAATTTGGTTTTTGGTATTTATGGGCTCTTAACTTTTGATTAGTCAATTATCTCCCAGAATTCTTTTTCCTTTATTCTGTAATTAAGATTAAAGCATTCTGTATTATGCATCAGGATTTTTAAAACTAAGCTTAGAAGAGACATTATGTCACCTTAGCAATTACTTTTTAGAAGTCACCCTGCAAAAGCTCATTTTAACATGCACTTAGGGTTTAAAGTAATTTCTAGACTAGCAGCTGGCAACCACATTCTTCTTGATTACAATTTCAGAAAACCATAAAGACTTAAAGCTAAGAAACCCAAATAAAATATAAGTCTTATGTGACAAAAACACCCATTCATAGTAAACTAACTTTTTTCAAATCTATTCTTATAAGTGTCATACAAAGCAAGCAGCTAGAGGAAACCAGAGTAATCTAGAAATCCAAGAAGAAATACTACAGGAAAAAAAAGGCAATTAAAACCACACATAAAAGGCTACTATTCAAATGTAGTCAGCCAGGGAAATGAACCCCTTACCTGTCAGTTGCACGCCCCCTAATTCTAACCAACACTGCTCCAATGCCATATTACTCCCCACTTCTACTACTCCCCAGCCCTTTTCCAAATTAATTGAATATACTTTTTTTCTTCCAAGTGGTAGGAGGAAAATTACTCCTCCATTTCTCTGTCCAGAAGGTACCTTCCCCCATTAACAACAAAATTCTTACCTACTTTACTGTTTGTATATTCCATCCATGGAATCAAAGAGCTGGAAATTTTTCTTTTTCTCTGTAACTTAACTGAGCACTTGAAACAAGCACAGTAGGAGCCCTTCTCCAATTAACATTTACCCAGCACATTCCACCTCCTCATTCCCTTAACACATCTGAGTCACAACCACCAGCTCAAGCGACTGGAAATTAACCTACTAAAGCAAAAATGCATTAAGTTACACAGTCATTTGACACGTAACTGCATAGAAACCTACATTTGGGAAAGTAGAGAGTTTCCCCTTTAAAAAAAATGAATTTTATTGAAGACAGAGAGGACATGTAGAGATATGCAGTATCTTAATACAAGATTCAAGTCCATTGATGTACTATGAAAAAAAAAAAAAAAGGTTTTCAGAGAGACAATCTCTTCTTTTAGATTTAGTCTTAACATTAAGGGTTATAAAGCTTATCAGACCACTTACAGCCTCTTGTCCTTTTCCCAGAAGGGTTACTCTTCTAAGGAAAATGAAAGATGAAGTAATTCCCCTTGCATAATAATAAATTAGGCTTGTAAGCAAATGCAGGACAGATGATTCCTTCACCCCCTTGTCAGGATCTTTTGTACCTTCTGCGTCCATTTCTTATTTAAAGTCAAAGCCTGGTAAATTTAATAAACCCCAAAATCAGACCTTTAAATTGGTCTTCTAGTCAGCTGAATACTGGATGAATAGTTTCTTTTTAAACAGCATTTCTCTTATTTTGAAAACTGAGTATTGGAGGTAACTTTAATATCTGTATTTGTCTTGAATCATAATTCTATAATCCCTAACAGAATACAAAGGCTTGTTCCTACCTTGCCTACTTGGTCTGTGCCACATCATTCTGTCAAACTCCACCTGCTGGATAATCCTCTTACAACAAGCCTAGAGAAGCTTTCGTTTCACCAGTATTGATACAACACCTAGGTAGAATGATAAAACTGATTGAACAGTAAACCTGATTATATATATTCTTCATGCTTTTCCTCTCTCCCACTCTCTATCAGTTCTATAATCAAGTGAAATCACTGGGTAGATTATTTTTTTATAAACACCTCAGGTTAATGGGCCATATTTGTAACTAATACCAATTTCTGGTAATGCAGTTAGATACAGGACAAGTCATAGCTCCATGTCACAGCTAAGGAGAAAAACTTCATGCTTTTCAGCCTCAGATGGTAGAAACACATGAAGTAATGTGCAAACGTAATCTGAATAGTTTTGGTGTAGTTTTAGATGCTATGAGATAAAAGAACAGCTTAAAAAATGCCTTGGAACTCCAAAAGAGTACAAACTCCAGAGAATGCCAATTCTAAGATAACTGGTTACTTTGAAACGTACAAATCCATCTGAGAGCTAAGTGACTCTGCTGCTCCTTTCACTAAATCAAGTCAAATCATGATATGTACCTTCTGTTAAAGCTACAATGAAGCAGCCAACTTTTGCTATGGCTGAGCTCTACTGCTCATGTCCAGAAGTAACTGAATTTGAGGGCTGTAGGTGAAAGGTAGCAATCCAAGATATTTTTGCAATACAGAACTTAACCACTTCCTTATACGAGTCAAACATTCAAATTTCTGATAACTGACAGTAACTTTTTACCCATAATTTGTAACCCACAAAACCATAATAAGTTAGATCTGTGCATTTACTGCTATTTTCTCTTACAATATGTCTTACAACACACTTGCCAGCAAGTATTATTCTTTATTACGATCTACCATCCTTAAGGAATAATTCAAAAGCAATGCAGGGTGATAAACACTCAAGACTTGCAAATCATACCTGGAGTGGTCTGTGATACTGAAATACTAGAAGAGGCATTACATTTGAGAATAGTAATTTAATCAGAAGTTGGAAAAGCATATATTCACTTAAAATACTGCTGACATGTTTCTCTAGAAACAAAAATTGAACACCGCTTTGCACAGCTGATATAGCACAGGCAGTAAAAAAACCCCAGAAAACCCTTTTGCAAGAAGATTATCATTTCCGAATGTCATCACAAAAGAGGGACAAGTGAAGACTGTCTGCAATGAGAAGCTTTATGGAAGCTTCAAGACAGCTATTATTTCTGATGAATAACTATTTTTTTCCTCTTGAAAGAAGTCCATCTATTTTTGCCAGATCTCCAAATGAAACTGTTGCAGAACCTCTCTGGGCTGGTCTTGCCTAAGAAAAAAAAGAAGGAAAAAAAAATACACAGGGCTAATTTTAAGTGAAAATATTTTGTAAAAAGCTTTAGAAAGAATCAGTATTTTCAAAGTACCTTCAAACAGAAAATAGTTCAGCTTCATATTACCTGTGATTCATGGAATTTCCAGCCAATCATGTAGTAGATCTGAAACGTGGCAGGTACTGAGCCATCGCTATTTCCATACATTTCTGTTAGGGCAGGAAGGGAGAGAAAGAAAAAAAAAAAGTACACAGAACATCAGTTCCAAGAAATATTTAGTTTTCAGAGCATTAGAGATAAGTATGACATATTCATCATAATGACTCTTGGTGAAAGATTTGGGACAATAAAAATATCTTATACTGGTGCATCAACATAGTTCAAATCCTGTCATTATAATTAAGGTTAAAAATATCTGTGAAATAAGATATTTTGTTATATTCCAAAACTGTGGGGTGTTTTTATTTAGTTGGTTGGGTTTTTTTGTTTGGTTTTGTTTTGGTTTTTTTTACACAGAGGTCAGAGAAAAAGACATAGAAAATATGCTCTTAGTTACTTCAGATTAACTCATTACCCTTAAATACTTACCTCGGTATATTGCAGCAGCTGCCAACATTGTCTCCCTGTGTAGTAGAGGTTTTCTATTCCAAGAGCAATTACTCTCCCCCATACCTAAAAATATGTTTTAGCTTTAAGAAAAAGAAGATACAGCATATGCAATGAGTTAAGTGTCATGCACTAACAACAGATTTTTATTAAACCAGAACAAATATAGAATCCTCTGAATCTCACTGTAAGAGAGAACAACATACCACAAATAATGAGGCGAGTTTCCTACCTATAAAAATCTAAGCCTTTTCATGCAAATGCTTTGCTATTTAAGGTTCATATTGCTAGGAATGATTTCAAGTTATTAATTCTTCAGCCTAGCCTAAGTCTTCAAATATTTAGGTTTTCTAGTACAATTTATTTTAAGCATGAATATGCTGTTTATTCAGACACACTATTCATATGTGGTTTTTTTAACCAGATAAGCATCAAAATGACTATAGCAAGAGATCCTGAATAAGAAATAAAATAACCAAAATTCTCATCTCTTTTATCACTTATTGCATCTGAATGGTTCTGCAGAGCCTGAAAGTTTTATTTTCATTTAGCAGCTGATCCAGAGTAAGAAGATGCCCTGAATTGCTCTGTAAGTAACAACTAAGGGCATGCAAATTATTGCTTTACGATCCATGACAAATGCAATCAGAATACTAACTCAGTTGTTAAGCATCTCAATTGTTTTTTGCATTCTTATCTTGCATCCTCAGCAGACTTCGATGCGAGGGTCTACTTATTCTCATGGCAAATCAGTTTCCTGAGCGTCCCAACACTTAGGGAGGCTTGCAGGAAAAGTTATTAAGTGGGATATATGCTTCTATCTCCCTTTCAGGGCTTTTCAGCAGCTTCCGCTGAACAAGCTCACAAAGAACAGGAATACACGGGAAACAGAAAATTCATAGCAGGCCACAAAGTAGCAAATCTTTGACTTCTGCTTCCCAACACAAATCTGCTGACAGGCAGGTCCTGAATCACTAGAGATCAGGAAAAAAAAGTAATGCTTCCACTGTTACAATAAGCTTTATTTATTTATATTTAAGGAAGAATTTTTTGACAAAGATGGTGGTGAAACACTAACACAGGTTGCCCAGAAAGGTAGTAGATGCCTCATCCCTGGAAACATTCAAGGTCAGGTTGGATGGGACTCTGGGCAACCTGATCGTGTTAAAGATGTCCCTGCTCACTGCAGGGGAGGGTGGGTTGGACTAGATGACCTTTAAAGGTCCCTTCCAACCCGAATTATTCCATCATTCTATGATTCGGAGTTAAGAAACGCACAGTGAAACCCTTCTGTGTCTGCACCACTGATATACAAAATACATTTCCACAAAGTACATACTTGCCTTGCAAGTCTTCCATCACCTCAAACAACCCTGGGTAGTTGACCTGAATTTCATCAGTATCCTAAAAGAATTGAGGAGGTTAGATTTAGAGCGTATCAAGCTAAAACGGTACCAGTACGCTAACCTTCAGAGCTGCCAACAGAATAGTCATCTGCTACTTCTGTTCAAACTGCATATTTCTCAGAAGAATATACTGTCTTGCCATTTCTTACAAGTTTTGTTTAGCAGCTCAAATGCATTAAAATTTTAATTAAAATGCGGTTATTTTCTTCTTGGTTTAGAAGAAACAGCAAGTGTCTTAAGTTTTTTCAGGCAAGTCTAACAGTCTCTGACATTTCGCCAAGAAGACCATCCAAATTCTACTGGGCCAGTAGCCAAAGACACACTTCAGTTGGTTTCATTAATCACAGTAAAGCCAAGAACAGAGGCAGTGCAGGCTATTTCAGAAACTTACTCAGCAAGGTGCACGACATGCAGAAGGAAGCACTACATTATTAATACATTCATAAATAGTATTTTTTTTTAATATAGCAGCAGCTCTGATGTGCTGGATCGCTCTGATTGTTCTCTTATTTATAATTACCACAGTCAGGGTGTTAAAGCCAGCTCTTGACAGCAGATGTCCCAAATCAGAGACAGCAGTGAATGGCGATACGTGAGGAGAAAACCCCCCTTCTCTCTCCAGTTCTGCCAGCTGCAAAGAGCAGCGAAGCTCATACAGAGTGTCTCCCCCAAACATTGCACCAATGAATACTCCATCGGGCTTAAGAACTTGGTGAATCTACAACACAGGAAAAAAATATTAATTATTTATGTTATTAAACTTATGTAGCTAAGAAGTTCTTAGGACTTTTTTTTTCTTTTAAAGGCACCTAAAAGCAATCATTGTAATAGTTATCACAGATTTTTAACATTGACTGTATTCCACAAGGCAAGCTGCCCCAAAGCTTTTGGTAACACTGCAAGAGAAATAATCTGTCTGAAAAGAGACTGTTTGCTCTTAATAATGAGTGAATACCCAGAAATTACACTTACAGCCAAGAAACACAAAATGCACTGTGGAAATCTAGAGTAAAACTATTTTCAATGGGATGCTCCTAAAACAATATCCTCAATTAATTTACTGCTGAAAATAAGGTAGATTAAGATAGTTTCTGCTTACTTTTACTTTCTCAGACGAGGGCAGCAAAAGTACTTTCTAATGGCTTGATTTAAGAGCAAAGGAGGCCTCTGTTCTCAGTAGTGATCTTTGCACTTCTGCACAGAGTAATGTAATTCTTATAATGTCTGCCCCCACTTATTTTTTACTAGCCAGAAGAGCAATATCGTGACTCAAATGCCAAGGCTGACAAGCTGCTTGCTTGACTAGTTAGTCCTAGCCTCCTTCCTACTGAGAAAACCAATGAATTCACACTTTCTTTTTTCCTTAATTGGCAATGGTCCCTGCTGTAGATATCAAGAAGAGCCACATTACATAATCAGGCTAACGAGACAGCAAAAAGCTTCAACCAGTTTACCTTACTGATCTGAAACAGAATTCTTTTAAACTGGTTTTTAATTAAGCATTAATCGAATTACCTTTTCTACACTAATAAAGAAGACTACAATTGAAATTTAAGCAGTTGAAGGCAGTTTCCATTAGTTAAAGCCAGTGGTCCCAATGTAGGAAATGAGCATTCATGATGAAAGCTGGCCAAGAACTCCAGTTCCCTCCCCTTTGTGGGACATTATAATGTGTCACTTATTTTTACTGTGGGGGGTAAAAATATTTGACACTCCATAAAACACTTACATTCCAGAGAAAATGATGTATTTGTTTCCAAGACTAATTTGTTTTAAGTACTGAAGGCATTTGGATTTCTATTTTTATGATTTCCATAACAGCAGGGTACTCCTATTCATACCAAGAAGTGATAGAATAGCACTGCAATGACTGATCAATTTGAAATAAATGAAAAAACAGCAAACTGTTTAAAATATCCCTTGCTCTTGCTCCAAAGTTGACTGATTTGAAAAAGGTTTTCACCTGCAGGAAGGAGCTGAAATAATCCAAAATAATATTTTTTCAGTAACAGTTTCAGTTTTCCGTCCTCAAGAATCAGAAATCCTTTATCTGATTAAAGTTGTATTTCAAAATAAATAGCTGAGACATGAAAATAATAGAAGTTCCAAAATCAATTCCAGAGAAGTTGATTTAGAAAACTCTTGTACTACAAGTAGTAAGAGCTAACACACAATAAAAATCAAAAGCATTGCCTCATTTTACATTAGTTACCATGATCACAGTGTTGAGAATATAAAACATGTTGCTTCACAGTTATTTATTCCAAACTGATCTGATACAGTAAATTAGTAGAAATATCAACTGATGTTCCTCAAACTGCCAAAAATACCTGTGTGCAGCATGACCTAGTTCTGTGCCTCTTATTTAAAGAAGACTCCGAAGTGTAGAGCATTCTGAATGCAAGTAACAGCAAGTGTTGATTTTTAGTATTAAAAAATGGTTTCTTACCTCTCTAAAAGCCTTAGGAAGGTCATTCACCCAATGTAAACTGAAATAACAGAAGTGTACATTTTATAATCACATATTAAATAAAATTTAGGGAATGTAAATAATTGTTACATTATCCAAATATGTTTCAGAAGCCAAAGCAACAAAATAGTTTCTCAAGCTGCAGGAGTTCTGAAATGCTTGCCTAAAAGCAATACTGAATAAAAACTAGCTCATATAAACAGATTCTTGGTTTTTGTGGGTGGTTGGGGTTTTTTTTGAAGCTGAGAAGATACAAGTCCTGGAAACTAGTCAGTAAAAAGGCAGGAAAGAGAAAAGTTACAAGTGTCTTGAAGGAAAACAAACAAAAAAGTAAGAACCATCAGAACAGCAGTTTTTCCTAACATATACTCCTACTAAATAAGCAAGTACATTTCATACAGCATGACTTAATTTTTTTTAAATTAAAGTCATTAAAAAAAAAGCAAGTCATTAAAATTGTTTAATGGACTAATTATCTATCTTTTTTCTCCTTAAAGTTACTCTTAAAGAACATTATTTGACATCTTTAACCAAAAAATAAACCATAAATAAACTATTAATGCATACCTTAAGCTGCTAACAACAAGATCAAACGTATCTTCTTTGAAAGGAAGGAACTCCTCATCAGCTACAACACTGATTGTAGGGATTTCAGACTTTACAGTATTTTTCTAATGTTGGGTAAGAAGAAAAACCGTATCAGAAACTCACTTCTTTTGCTTTCCTGTGGAATTCCAATTATAGAATTCAAGCACATTAGCATTCAGAAAGCTACTTACTAAAGCATTCTCTGCAATATCAACTTGAATAAGTTTTTCAACTGTTTCCTGCAATAAAATTTTAAAAGTCTATTAAATATTTAAGTTGCTTTATAAGTTGACATTAGTAATTTTTTGGAACACACAGATTTATATTAAGCTGGAAGCAATCTCCTTAATGCTTGATAAAACCTCACATAAAGCAGAAAGCATTTTCTCCTCAGCGTTAATACTTAGTAATTGCTCCCAGGGAGAATAGCTGAGGAAGAAGCAGTAACAGAAAATACCTTCTGCATTTTTAGATATAAGTTCAGTCAGATACAAACCACGGATTAACAGCCAATGAAGTACCTTTATTTACATCACACTGCATGAAGGTTAAACTGTTCACCATTTAGAAGTCTCCATAATGATCTCCCTCTTTAACAACTAAGTGCATCCAACAAAAATTGAGTGAAAAAGATGCATCTCCCTCCTCGAGAATAAGGGTTAATGGTCATACAACAGAGAGCTCCCCTTGCACTGCTATCTGTCTAGTCTTCAGTGTTGATAAACACAGAGTAACAGCCTGCACAACACAGGTCTTTGATACAGAGGATTGTTTTAAGTTATAACAGAGTGCTATTTGAAAACAAAGGGATAAACATGTACTTATTTTAAACGCTTTTAAGTATGAAGAGCCAGTACCTTGGTTAAATGTTGAGCTATGTAACCTCTTCCAGAGCCAACATCCAAAGCCAGAGGAAACGTTCTAAAGGGTAAGTTTAGCAACATAAAACATAATCAAGACTTAAGCTGTTTTAAGTTCTAGTCAGTATTAAGCATTGTCTACTCATTTCCAAATGCCTTTTCGAACTAAGCACATCCAGCATCCTTCCCTAGTTACCACTAGGGTAAAGCGCAGAGAAAGGCGCTCGCAAACCAGCATTTCTTGGGGTGCATCAAGAATAGTGTGGCTAGCAGGTCGAGGGAGGTCATCCTCCCCCTCTACTCTGCCCTCGTGAGGCCCCATCTGGAACACTGTGTCCAGTTCTGGGCTCCCCAGTTCAAGCAAGACAGAGAACTGCTGGAGAGAGCACAGCAAAGGGCCACAAAGATGATGAGGGCCCTGGAGCATCTCCCTTACGAGGAAAGGCTAAGGGACTTGGGTCTTTTTACTCTGGAGAAAAGAAGGCTGAGGGGGAATCTGCTCAAAATCTATAAATGCTTAAAGGGTGGGTGTCAAGAGGATGGGGCCAGTTATTTTTCAGTGGTGCCCAGTAAGAGGACAAGAGGAAATGGGCACAAACCTTAATATAAGAAGTTCCACCTAAACATGAGGAGGAACTTCTTCACTTTGAGGGTAGCAGAGCCCTGGAACAGGCTGTCCAGGGAGGTGGTGGAGTCTCCTTCTCTGGAGACATTCAAAACCCGGCTGGACACGTTCCTGTGCAACCTGCTCTGGGTGGTCCCGCTCTGGCGGGGCGGTTGGACTGGATGATCTCCAGAGGTCCCTTCCAACCCCATATCATTCTACGATTCTTCCCAAAGGCCACCTCCCTTGGCCGCGATCCCACAAGCTGCGGAGGAGCGTGTGGGAGAGGGAGCGGCGCCCCGCTTCCCCTCGCGGCGAGGCTTACCTGGGGATGTCAAACACCCTGTCCGCCATCCTGCTGCCGACCTAGGGGGAAAGCCCGCCGGTCAGCGCCGCGGGGCATCGCCCTCCTTCCCCCCGCGGCTGTTCTTTCCCTCCCTCCCCCGTCAGTCTCCGGGCCCGGCTGCCGCCTCGCCGAGGGGCCCGCCCCGGGTGGCTCAGTCACCACCGCCCCCACCTCCTCCCGCAGGTAGTCGCACTTGCCGGGCTCGGCCTGCAGCGCCGCCCAGTTCTTCTGCTTCCGCTTGAGCCGCCGGTCGAAGGGGCTCAACGCGCCCGAGCCCGACGAAGCCCCAGAGGCCGAGGATCTTCCTGAGGGCGCCCACAGCCGGCGACACCCACCGCCCCAGCCCGGCCGCACCACGGGCCGGCCCAGCCCCCTCAGGGCTCCCGCCGCCGCCGCCGCCGCCATCGCCTCAGGCTCGCGCCCGGCGCAGGCGCGGGAAACCCCACGCTCACACTTCCGGCGGCCGCGCCGTCTGATTGGCCGGGAGAGGTTTGTCCTGCCGCGGCCGCCGTCGCGCCGCCGGAAGCGGGTTGTGGAGGCTCTGCGTGAGGGAGAGTAGCCGGGTGGCGAGGAGGAGGAGGAGTGTGCGGTGGTGGTCGTCGCCATTAACGGTCGGTGGGCTCAGGGTGGCCGGGTATTTCGAGGGGGGTTCCCTGTTAGGGTCTGGTCCGTCTCTGAGGTCGGGGAGGGGGTGGGTAAGGCTTTGGTGCGGCGGCGCTCAGCTCTGCCGGTGGCACCCTCCTGGGCTGGCCTCTGGAACGCCGGCGGCCTTGCTGGCTGGCTCCTAAGCGCTGCTTTAAAGCGTGAAATACCCTCGTCCTGAGGCCTGGCTGATAATGGAACTCTTCAAAGTCCTCTTCGGGGTTGATAGGGGATCATTTAAGGTGGTGTCTGCAGCCCGTGTGAGCTTTATAGCTGCAGAGCCATTACCAGAGGAAGCTGAAGTGTGTGGTCAGCGCTGTGGTAGTTACAGGATTATTTGTGGCTCACCTGAATTGCTATATGTGCTTTGGAAAGAACTTTTTAGGTATAAGTCAGAAACCTAACTTTGGATAATTCTTTAATTTTTTCCAATTATGTATCTAAGTCTATGTTAATCAGTTTTTTAATCAGAAGTGGGCCTTTTTTTTGTTGTTCTTTTTCCATATTGTAGATGTCTAAGTCTTCAACAGCATCAAAAATGTCATCTCAAGAGGAAATACTGAGCGATGGGCGGTTTAGCCGCATTACGAGGGATCCCAGGTTTTGGGAAATGCCCGAAAAAGAGCGTAAAGTCAAGATTGACAAACGGTTCCGAGCTATGTTTCATGACAAAAAGTTTAAGCTGAAATATACAGTGGATAAAAGAGGTCGCCCTGTTAACTATACTTCTACAGAGAACCTCAGGAAATTTTATGCCCTGTCAGAATCTGACTCTGATATTTCAGAAAGTGACAGTAAAGAACTTACTGAAAAGAAAAAAAAGAAAAAAAAAGTGAAACCTAAAGGTCAAGCAGATTCTGCAAAACTATTTTCCGATAGTCTCCCTAGAAAGGAGAGAAAAACAAACAAACAAGGAGCGGACCAAACACATGAAGCTGTGACAAAGCTTGATGACCTTAAAAATGAAAGACAAAAAGCTACATCTAAATTCAACTTGAAAGAGGACTCTAAGAAAACTGCAACAGAAGTTGATCGCTCTCAGAGAAACAAGGGCCTTTTACATGAAGAGGACAACAAACAAGGAGATGCATCAGGAGAAAGATCAATTTCCATTCAAAACAAGCAAAAATCTTCACAGCCAAGTGGTACTAAATCAGTAAAAGCTCCCAGGAGGGATGGTTCTGTAGGAGGAAAAACAAAAGAATCAGGTTAGTTGTTGAAGTAACAACTAGAATTTGTTATGTTTACTTGGATGTTGTTGTTTTTGTTTAATTCATGGGACATCTTTCACAAGATCAGTCATAGAGTAGCTGACTGACTGGGATTCAGTGTTGCTGAAGAATTGGGGTTGGTTGGCTCTTTGCAGAATTGGTGCTGATTCTTCAGTAAGATTGTGAACATCCATGTCCTGTTAACTGTTGGAGCTGAAATTGTTGTTGGTATGGTGGCTAAAAAAGCAGAATGTGTAGTAGCATATACGTTATTTATCAAACTGAATATCAAATATAAGGTCTGATACCATGAAGACTTCAACACTTATTGACTGAAAGAGTAAGGGTGGCAGCATCAAGCCATTACTATGAGGGCATTAGAGAGAACAGGTGACTTGAAGAGAAAATTTCCTTATATTGCTTGTGCATGCCTATAGCCTACATTACTGAAATGTAATTTCTATGTATTGGTTCTGTGCATATAAATAGAATAACAGAATAATGTGTTTTCAGAGTTTGGTAATACAATTGTGGACCTAAAGAGCAATAGATTACACAAGCCAGTACTGATGGTTTATATTGTTTGCACTTCCCTCATGTAATTTGTTCCTGCATCATTATTCATTCCAGGGGTTCTGTAAGTCTGAGGTTTTTCACATATTTTTAAAGTGTCATATGTAATTGCAACATAAAAATAGATATCTCATGTTTATCTTTCAGTGACGGTGTGCCCAGACACCTGTGGTCGACGTGACATCAGTAAAAGCCAATCAGAGGAAGAAATTTCTGCAAGTGATGATTCTGAGTACGCAGAATCGGAAGAAGAAGAGCCAGAAGATGACAGGGAAACAGGCGAGGATGAGAAGTTAGAAGAAGATGGCGAAACAGGCGAAGACGACAGTGATTCAGAAGATGATGAAGAAAGCGACAGTGGGCCTGACCTAGCTAGAGGCATAGGGAACATTGAAACGAGCTCAGATGATGATGAGGATTTAAATGATCTATTTCCCAAGGAGCCAGAGATAGAGCATTCATGGCGCGAGCTGGATAAAGATGCCCCTCGTGGAGACGAGGTAACAATAATTCTGCATGTGAGAAGTTGCTACATGACAAACTCAGAAATATACACTGCTATGAATTCATTATAGACCTTCATCCATGAGTCGTTTTTTGGAAAGTATTTTCCATAAAACTTTTTCAGCCTTTTGATTACAGAATGCAGGTGATAATGAAACTGGCCGAGAGTGAGAGACTTGCAGTTTTCACTGGTATCTCCCTTTCCCTCTAAGAAGAGGCTTAGCTATAGGTGGCTGGATAAGCTATCTGTAAGTGAAAGAACAAGCAGAATTTAAATAGCATTGCTTTTGTTCACTATTGATTTTTTCACTTCTTTTAATTTTTTTAACTTATGCTTTAAGGAATTAAGAAATCATTAGACAGTGAATTAGGAATTTAAAACTGAGCACAATTAAGTGTATAAAAAAATCACAGTACTCTAGTGCTGTTACAATGCTGTGATACCAGTTGCTATTGTGACTAACCATGTGATGATAAAAAAATCATAAGTGCTGATGGTGTAACTGCAATCCTAAATCTGTGATTGGTGCAGTTTGTTTTGTGGTGGTTCACTATTTATATCCTTTGTATCACTTAAGGTCAGAAGCAGCAATCACCAGAGATGATAAAAAGGAGGAGAAAAATGCTACCTTTATTTTTTCAACAGGGTTTGTTGATGACTTTCATTTTTACCAAGGATAGTTGCAAGAGAGTTGTGTATTCCCCACAGCACTCAGGAATTAAACCTATGAACTTTATGTCCTTCCCCCTCCCCCTGTCCCCTCTGTTCAGATTACAAGAAGATTGGCAGTTTGTAATATGGATTGGGACAGGTTGAAGGCTAAGGATTTGCTGGCTCTATTTAATTCTTTCACACCCAAAGGAGGAACGGTATTTTCTGTTAAGGTAAGACCTGATTTCTATAAGGAGTGTTGGCTTTTACAGGGGAAAAAAAACCAAAAAAATAAAAAACAAACCAAAAAACACAACCAAAACTCCAACAAAAAACCCCCTCCCAAACCAAAAGGGCTACAAATCTTAATAAAGTAACTCATTTCTGTAGAAAAAACAAAAGAGATATTATGATAAATGTGAAACTGTTGCAATTTAACTTGCTGTGTTAGAAATAAACACCTGCTGCTTTTCAGCAAAGGGCAGGTATGTGGTGGATTTAGATCCTGAAGATGTTAAATTCTAATTTTTATGAGGTTGACTCTAAGCGCTACTAGGGAGACAGTACATTTCCTTGGCTAGTTTAATCTTCAGTGGTCTTTATGGTAGACAACCCAACCTTAAACTTGGCTATTTCTAAATGCTTTCCAACCCCTTCTATCATTGCACAACACTTCTTGTTTTTCACCACTTTTGAGTTTATTAATAAAC
This sequence comes from Calidris pugnax, assembly GCF_001431845.1. NCBI lineage: Eukaryota > Metazoa > Chordata > Aves > Charadriiformes > Scolopacidae > Calidris > Calidris pugnax. The sequence goes on along the minus strand of NW_015090786.1, from coordinate 8,495,397 downwards.
TAGTTAAATTCTGATCACTTAAGTTATATTTTTCCATTTTTGGAAATGGAAAAATGCCTGCAACTTTCTGAGAAATTTTAGTCAAATACCCCTTTCTGAAAAGGACCACAGTGAAATGAACAAAGTCAGGGTTCCTGTTATTCTTCATCTGTCTCAAAACATTCTAATTCCTAGAAGGCAGTTTGTTTATTCTACTGTCTTTTCTGTAAATTAAAATTAAGATGGTATTAAAGTGTATGAAATTGATCTCTTTACTGATTTTAGAGAAAAAAGATAAAGTCTAAAAGGCTTGGTGAGATATTTTTTCTTAGTTGGAACAGTTAAAAAATTACATTTCTGTTGTTGTATTTGTAGATTTATCCCTCGGAGTTTGGAAAAGAGAGGTTGAAAGAGGAAGAACAAAAAGGACCTGTGGAACTATTCGATCTTCCAGAGAATACCACAGAGAATGATGGGTATTAAATTTATCTTCTAATGAGAGACATAATATGTTTAATTCTCAGTGAAAGTCCTGATCAACTTCTGTTTCCAGAATTTCATGTGTGGAAGGCTCCTGTGGGCACCTTAATTTTGTAGCTTTTTCAAGGGATGTTTTACAGCTGACCCTGGTTCATTGTCAGTGCATTCAATAAATGCATTATAATGAAACTTGAGAAAATTTGTGTGCTGATAATGGAGATCCAGATTTTTGTTATGTAGCTCATTGGAATAATAAATGGAAAAAATGCCGGGGAGCTTAACATGGCATTTCTCCTCTACAGACTGCCATCCTTGCTGTAAACTTCCTTTGTTGCTTACTGTCAAAATTTTTATCTGCGTAACCAACAGGGACCTTAAATTAGGCCAAGAATTCCCAGATTGAGATTTCTTGAATGCCACCAGGAGCAGCCCTGGCTTACCAGGCTGAGCTCATCAGGCCTACCATTGTCCAGGCTTCTTCAGGCATGTCTTTTTTTCTTCTTTTCTTTTTTTTTTTTTTTAATTTTTCTAATTTTTCCTTTTGTTCTGCTTGAAAGTGTTGTCTGTATGGAACTTGAGAGGTTTTGCTGTTACATTTTTCTCGAATTTCCAGATGTTTGGCAGACTGACTGGGGCTGCTTTTGTATAATACATCCTGCTGGACTGACGTTTAGAAAATCTGTATAATTCTAAAATAAGTGTAGATTCCTCTGAAGAAGGTCTCTCGTGCATCAGGGAAGTGTATGGTGAACTTACAGCACGTCCTGAAATCAGCTTCACTGTGTGCATCACGGTGCATCCTGAAGTGTTAGATTTACTGCTCGGTGGGCTCTTAAGCATCTGGAATACAACACACAGAAATCCAGATGTCCCAGAGATACCTCAGTGATACCTGTGTACATGCCCTTTAAATTCACAGGACACAACCTCAGCTCTGTGATCACACTCCTGCATCCTTCTGCCAATTCATCCACTTCTGAATTTCTTTTATGCTTTTCTTTTCCTCTTGCTGTCATCTTCTGTGACACTACTGCCACCTGTGCTGCCCAAGTTGGTATCCTGATTCCTTTCCTCACCCACACCACTTTCTTACTTATCACTCCTCCACTGCCTTTTTCTCACATAAGCATCTGCAGTCCTGTCCTTACAGCCTTCCCGTTTCTTTTACGTTCTTAACAAATACTTTTACTTAGGTATGAACATCCTTTCCATCAGCCTTGTTAGGAGCCAGGGTAATTGCAAACAACTTGATAGGAAGTATTAAATGCTACTTGCTGTAGCCTGAACAGATGCATACAAATATGCTGTTTGGTGCCTTGCTCTAACTTTTACAATGCCTGTGGGAGGCAGAGTCAGTTTCAGAAAGTGTACACTTAATAAAACTGTGTGAATTAGTCTTTTCACTTGGGTAAAACTGAATAGATGCTGGTGGAGCTTCGTGCTGTTTAACAGCTGATCTTATTTTAAGATTAGGAGCGTGTTTGAATGCTGCATATTTTTAATGAGTTGAATTAAAATATTTTGCAAATGAAAAGTTGTTAAAGCCAGGTCACTTGATTGTCGTGTTTTCTACTTTTGCAGGCTTTATAGGGAAAAACTGAGGGAGTATCAATTTAAGCGACTGAAATACTTCTATGCAGTTGTAGAATGTGATTCTCCTGAAACAGCCAATAAAATTTATGAGGAATGCGACGGATTGGAATTTGAAAGTAGCTGTTCTTTTATAGACCTGAGGTAACTCCAGTGGTGACTTTATTACATCTTAAGTCAGGGAGGGGAGGGAGAATTAAAGCCACTTCAAATTATTTGGAGTAATATTTTCTTTATTTTCTAACGAAAATGAGATATGTAAATCAATTAAACATCCAGTGAGTTGCTGGGTTTCCTTTCGATTCTTTTTTTGTTTTTCTTCTTTTTGAGCATTTTTACTGGACTATGAAAAGTTTGAGAGGATCTCTGCATACAGAGATTATTCTCAGAAAAGTCAGGTAAAACATTCTGCATGCGTCTTCAACCTTATGGTACAATAAAGTAAGTTGTAGGATTTAGAAAACAAAACAAAATACAGCTGCTCTTCCCATCTTCTTCAGGGGCCCAGAAGTGGCTCTCTTTCAGGATTGCTTACCACAGGGTGATCTGCTGTCGTCAAAAAGCTGCAATAGATGACTATTGCAGCCTGTATGAATGAGCTGGAAGCTCTAATGTTTTAAAAGTCACGTTTGGGAAAGAAAGAATTTTAAATTATAGTTTATTGTTAGCATTTCCGTTTGTTACAAAAAAACCATCTAGTCTGGGCAGAAGAGAAGTTACTAAATCATAATAAGTTTTGACAGAAGCTGGCTTGGTCTTCTGGGGCCTGTGTTATGAGCGCTCTTGGAAGTCAGTGAAAGATAAGTTTTTTGCTTTGAATAATTTTCTAGAGGAGCTTAATTGATTTGCTTTGAATCCTTCTGGAAAAGATGATCTTTGCTAAATGAACATGTAACTTTTCATGCCTTTAACATAGAAAGATAATGTTTTACAACAGACACAGCTGTTTAAAATTTTCCAATGCTTTTCCTAATCTTCTGTTTTGTTAAATCCTAATGTTAAATAGTGTTCATCAGATTACATTTGTAATGATTTAAAAAACCACAAACCCATGTAATCTCTCGTGTAGTGTTCAAAAGTTTTGGGGTTTTTATCCAACTTCGGTTGTTACACATGAATTTTCTCTTTTTAACATTTTTCCCTACTAATTGTAATGTTAAATACGTAACAGGCTTTCCTAAAATGTTTTGTATTTTTTTATTTGTCTGTTTCCAAATTCTATTTTATTCACTTTATTCTTTTGAATTTTTAATATTAAGCTTCCCATAAAGATAATTCTTAAAACAAACAAAAAGACCCCAAAACCTACCCTTGACCCTGCTAATACTAGGCTGAAAGTTGTTTAGTTTATTTTCCCAACATGCTGGTGTTATAGATCAAAACCTTGTGGAATAGATGTGCAGAAACTGGACAGTTAGTCTTTCATGCGGGGAGAACTTATCCTTTTCTTTTCTTTCATTTTCAGGCTTACCAACTTTTTAGTTTAGCAAATTCTTTTGTGCTGATGTACCATACTCATGAAAGGCTTAGGCTGTTTATACTATGAAATTTCCCAGTGTATTTGAATAATAACATGTTTTATTTGCCTTTAAGATTTATTCCAGATAACGTTACATTTGATGATAAGCCAAAAGATGAAGCCTCAGAAGTGAACATAGCTGCGTATAAGCCAAAGTACTTCACATCTGCTGCTATGGGAACATCAAAGGTATCTCTACAATGTTATTGTAATGTTTTTCTAATTTGTTTGGTTTTATTGTCAGCTTATAAATTATATAAGCAGTGGGGGAAAGATTCCTGATTATCTTAATTTCAAAATGAAGGCATCAAACATATTGAAAGATGTAAGCTGGAGCCATAAGTTGCAACCCCATAAATAAGCTTGAGTTCTAGATTTTAAAGGAGATTTGGCTTCTTTGTTACACTACTTTTTGACCTCGTTATATCTCTATTACAAGTTGCAGATGGAATTACTTTATTATTCACAGTTAAATCTTCTAATTTGCCTAAAATGGGTATTTATGTGTAGTTCAACAAGAGCCTTTCTCGTGGTAGTCCAGGCTTAAACAGTTGCTTCCCCTCTTTGTAGCTATTCATTCCTACTCTGTCTTATGTGGTGGCCAAAACTTTCATCTGGCCGTGAAGTGAACTCGGTTGGAGAAGTGATTAGTTGAGAAATAAGTAGTTTCTGCTGGATCATTTTTCAGTCAAATCTGTTTCATCTTCTGGTTGAGGATGCAGTTGCGCAAACGCTTTCATTGTCCCCATCACAATTTATGCGTGATCCCAGGAATGAGTTCCTGCTGGAAGTGGAAAGGAGAGGAGCTGGTGGTGGCTTCAACATTGGTGTCTGCTGCCACAAAGGAAATTTGGCTCACAGAGGTTCCATGTTGCGTGACCTGCTATTACAGAGCCCTTCGGTGGATGAGGAGACTTCTTGATTCGTTCATATAGTTAAAACTTGAAACTCGTTGTAGAACAAATTCCAGAAAGTTGCAATTCCATTTATTTTAGGAAATGGTTGTTGTAGCTAATTGTGGCAGAGAACATTAGTAACAGGTTTACGTTGTTTCTTAAGTGGAAGGTATCAAATAAGGTTGTCTAAAAAGACAGATTTAAAATGTTTAATTTTAGTGTTTTAGCTTCTACAAGTGGCATTCTTATTTTTAAGGTAGATATTACATGGGATGAGACAGATCATGAACGAGTAACGTCACTTAGCCGAACTTTTAATAAAGAGGAACTCCTTGACATGGATTTTCAAGCTTATTTGGCTTCATCTAGTGAAGAAGAGGAAGAAGAGCAGCAAGGTACTTACCTTAATAAATGTTGTCCACAGAGTCATTAGGTACAGTATTTTGAACACAAGTTACTTAAATATGTAAATTCATTTTCTTTAGAAAATGCTTTGAATGTTGTCTTTTACAAGGATAATATTATGCTCGTTGTATAAAAGCGGTGATCAGTTCCCTATGAAAATAACTTACCTTTCCTTCAGAGCTAAACATCTCCAAAAGCTGCAAATACTTACTTTTTGTGTGTGTGACCTAAAGTGGAGGGAAATTGGTGATGAGCACTTTGCTATCTTTTGTTTGCTCTTTTCAACTAGGAAGTAAATGGATTGATGACAGAACATTGACAGATCAACAGATGCTAAAAATTTTTTTTGAAAGATTCATGTTAGGCATGTTGACATGAAAGCTGTAGTTCTTTAAAATTTACTGGAACTTCGCATTCCTTTTTTCTTTACTTCTTTTTTTTGTTTGAGGTAAATATACTTTTCCAGTGTTCTTTATACATGATAAGAAAACACATGTACAATTTCTTAAATTGGTGTCTCTAAATGCAAACCTGATTCTGATTCTCCAAACAAATAATGTCACTGATATGACCCCAAAATTGCTATGTTCTTTTTGGAGACAGTGTGTTAGCTGAATTTGGAGTCACAGCTTACTTAGAAGATTTGTTAGTGAGAGTTTAGCTTAAGTATTACCACCCTAGCTTTAAAACAGCTTTCTGGTTTTCATTTCTGTACTGTAAAATATCTTTACCTGAGGTAATTAATGTTTGATTAAGCCAAGTGTAATGATTAGAATTTGGGTGATTTCAAGTAGCAAGATCACGGGCGACCTGAATTGTGGCTTATTCTCTTGATTGCTGATACGATAATTCTGTTAAAGAATTGTTTTTCATTGTACATTTGAATGATCTATGTAGAAAATGTGGTAGCTGAATGAAGATGTGCTGCCTATCTGAGAAGTCTGAACAACACTGATCAAAAATTACCACGTGGTAGGTGATTAGGAGTTACCCTAAAGATGGAGGCCCTGAATAGCTGCTTTCTGAATAGGAGCTTGCACCTTTGAGTGTAAAATTATTTTCTTCCTTTTTTTTTTTTTCCTGAGGAAAAGTCCGAGTTTGAAATGTGAAGGTGGTTAATGACTGAATGAGTTGGGTACAATAATCACTGCAGAAATCTATTTATAGGTTAATACAGTGTTTTTTCCCCTTCACGGCTCTCTATACACATACTAAAGTCTCTGCAGAGCAAGGAGGTACTGAAGAAGCAGCCCTGAGACTGTGCTTGTTGGGCTGGCCTAGGCAGGACATCGAGTGCTCTCAGCCCTTAGAAGGTCCTGAGAGAGATGCAGGTTGCTTCACTCCTGCCAGTAGCTCTTTTTGGGTAACCAGGGGAGCGTGGGGGGCAGTGGAGAAAAGCTGTGCTGTGGGCCTTCTGGTACTCCTAAGCTATAGGTCTTACACAGTGAGGGGAAAGGTAAGCAGCAGAACATACTTAAGGGAACTTTAGAGTATAGTAGTAACATCTTTCAGGTGCTTTTTGATTCACATACTTCTTAAGAATATAAAGAGAATGTCATCTGACTTTGTAAGGTACATCAATCAATCTTAGGTGTATGGTGCACCAACATGTGAATTCCTGAATTACCTTGTTTGTTTTCACTCTAAAATTCAGTCTGCTCTTAATTAGTAATATATATAGCCTGAATTGCAAGACAATGTTATTAAGCCTTAGTCAGGTCTTTCAAACAGATGTTAAAATTGATTTATACTGCATTAAAGCAGGTTGTTGCAATCAGAGATGAGTTTGGAGCATACAAAAGAGCATTACAGATTTTTCTGGTTATAGAGTTGGGAAATATTCTGGCAGCAGGCTCAGCTTGGCAATTTCTTGGCAGGGTTAATGTCCATTTGTTTCTCATCTCACATAAAAACCCACTTACAAACTGCACCTCTGTGAGCTTTATTTTCTCTAGTAATGCTTGGTAAAGTATCTAAATGGGAGCAGTAAATGAAAAGGAAAGCATTTCCATCTTGTTATGTATGGGACTACTGCTGTGTTAAAGAATATCTGTAATAGGGTAGTGATGAAAGCGAACATCTATAAAAGTAAGTAAAGAAAGTAATTTTCTGTGGCTGGGAAGGAAAAGAAATTGACCGAAAGTAATCTTACCACACTAATAAATTTCAAACCTAGAAATGTCTAGATTCTAATGATGTTCTGAAAAGTAAGTTATTAACAGAGGAGTTGTGTTGCCATGTCTCAGCGCGTTGCTGACCTTTTCTCCATTCAGTTATGTGATACAGACCAGGATTCCATCCAGCAGAATTATGTGGAATGGGACACAATGGGAAATGCGCAAATGGGAAAAATCAATGTCAGCTGTTTGAATGGAAATGTAGGAGTGTGATAAGAAGGAAAAAAATGTTCTGGACTTTTATTCATTTTTTTTAACTTATTAAAATGTTTTATTTATAAACAGTTTTTTGTTGGCCTGTTCTAATCTGACTTTTATGGAATTTTTTGAGCTAAAATATGTGTGTCATGAATGTTAGTATTATTATTATACAATGGTTTTGTAACGTTAAGTATTTCAGTGACCTGGTATATTGTGGTTCATAGCATAAAGTATCTCCTTTGCGTTGCTTCTGAATATTCTGTTACTTGGATGCGTTTGTTCCAGTTAGGAAACGCTTGTGGTATGCCTCAAATCCAGCCTATAATTGCTATTTTGATGATGAGCACCGGTGGCTTAGTGTATGGCATTTTTAATGATGCTTCAAATTAAGCACTATGGGTTTTATGCCTAAGCTTTTATTCTGTCTTCTTACCTTTGCAAGAGCAACATCTTTCCTGCTGTTCTGTGTTGCACAGCCACAGAGAATACCTGAACAGACTACATGACAGAATACTTCCATCGGTGTATTTTTGATTAGCTGTTCCTGATGGTATAATCATAGAATATCCTGAGCCGGAAGGGATCCTTATGGATCAGTCCAGGTCCTGACTCCACACAGGACAACCTAGAAGCTAAGCTGCTTATCTACCAGTTGTCCAGACACTTCTTGGACACTGTCAGGCTTGTAGGGAGCTCTGGTCGACCCCTGCTCTCCACAGCAGGACTTTAGAAGGGAGCACAGTCTCTGGTGGCACTGGGCTTCCAATACAAGGCTCCTCAAAGATGGTAGATGTTTTGTGTTGCACTGCTGCACTAATACTGGAGGTGCATAACGAAAGAGAAAGAAAATGTAGTTGTTGGGAAGGAGGAGTTGCTAGGTGGAGTCTTACTTTTTTTTTTTTTAATAGTTCTGCTAATCTTATTTTCAGTGATTAAATAAAATCAGACCATTTATTAAATCTTTTTACAATTTGGAAATCTATTTGGTGCGATAACTCTGACTATATATAGAGATTTAAATGCATCTTTAATGCTTTATCACATGACAGTACTCCAAGGAGGACAAGTCCTCCTTGCTGTCTTAAAAATGATCAGTATTTATATGTGTTTATAGTTGCTAGAACTATTATGGAAGGTTAAGAAGCTGGAAGGTGGCAGAAGTAGATATGTAATTATTTAATATTGTCCCTGAATCCAATGGGTGTTTATACGGTGCATTGAATAGGATATTATTTGGCTAAGCTTCTGTCCCTTTTTCCTGTATAGCTGCCTTGGACACTCTCAGGCATTACTGCTGCTTTGATGGTAACAAGGATCTGGCTTTTTTAGAATATTTCTGTTGGGATACTTTTGGCATATTGCTGAAATATGTCCTAAGCAAATAAGCTAGCAGCAGGAATTAGCAGTTTATGATTTAGCCACATTTGGGTGGAATGTCATGGGACAGAATAGAAATCCACAACCTGGTTATTTCCTTTCTGTGAAGCATCAGGAGCTTGATACAACTCATGCGAGTCTTGGAGTGGTTTCCAAAGCTTGTTTACAGGAGCATTTGTGCTGAGTTGGTTTGTTTAATAAAAGCCAAAAGGTGCTTGGAATGCCAGGAACAAGGATCATCTCCGCTTTCCTTCTAAAAAGTTCATACGAGCTGTTGGAGTCCAATAATTTAAAGTTGAAGAGCACATCTGTGTGTGCTTTGCAGGCCAGTCTGTCCCTGCTCAGAAATGCCTATAGACACAGGCCAGCTCTGATTGCAGGCATCTTAATCTTGGTTTCCATCTGGCTGGCTCAGGAGCGGGGTCTTAGGAATGTCCAGTCACCTCTCACATGCAGCCAGGTTCTTAAAGGCTGCAAAAAAAAAATAGCCAGAACGTAACGCTTGCCATTGATTTATTGTTATCTGTCTGTCTGAATTCTCTGCTTCCGGTATCTGTCTTCCCCCTGAAAAATACTGTACAAAAAGATGTCTACTGCAATACCCTCTGAATAAGCTTATTTTGGTTACTTTGAATTCTGCATTTGTCCTCTTTTTTATTATCATTTGGATGAACTGCTGGGATTTGTACAACTTCTTGCTGAAAATGTGGGAAAGTGGGGTTAAAACCCAAAGTGTTTGTCCCTATTTTCTGGCTCAAGACCAAGTTCAATGCATTCACTTATTCAAATCATGCTGTAGTAACTGCAGTAACCTTTACTTTGGACTTGCTTCTTCAATGCTGGAGTGTAGAGCTTTTGATTCTTCATTCTGCAGGTCTACATGCATTGTCATTTTTTGCTTTTGTCTGTCTGAAATTGAGTTACTAGCCAGGATAAAATGGAGACATTTAGTGCACGTTTTTATGGTATGGCCATCAGCATCCAGATCAGTAGTTGAATTTTCTGGTGTGTCATTACATCATGCAGGGGAATTTTATCTTTCCATCTTTAAAAGAATCTCAGCTTTGCAACAGACCTCTTGTCAAATGTGCCTGATGTAATTTTTCTACTCTCTTTATAAGGCCGAGTTAAAAAAAAATAACAACATTATCTACTCAGCCATTGCAAGCTAATCCTAAACTAAGAATATGATCTTTTCAAAACACCAGTTACAAGAATGTCATCTCAGCTACACAGCTGCCAACCAGCAGTGTAATGTATTGAGCCTCTATTTGTTTATATCTTTTATGAATGACAGCTTTTAAAAACAAACCAAAGCCCCTACAAAATGTTGTATTGGAATGTTTCTGACTTGCCTCAGGATTTTAACTTTTTTTCTTTTTAATTCTTTTAGCACTTCTGTTACTACTCTCCTTTGAAAACAATAAGAATATACTCGTATCCTCTGAATTTCATCAGCTTTTGCCTTTTTTTCCTTCATAGGTTAAGCTTTTTTCTCTTAATTGTATTTCTCTTGCCACGCAGCTGTTAATGTACCAGAGCTTTTTGTTTTGTTTGTGTGTTTAGTTCAAAAAGGCTTTGAACAAACTATTGGCAGAAAGCATTACTGCCTTCACATCCATCAGAAAGTGGTTCCTCATGTTGTGCAATAGAGCGTGATACTTGAAGACTAGTGACAAGGTTATTTGAACTCTGAACAAACTTTGAGAACGTATTCAGCTCATTTTCCTTTCTTACAGCTGTTGTCAAGAGTTCTTTATTTGCTTACAGAATGAAAAGGCTCTTAGGGGTTTTTGGAAGGCAGTGTTGAACATTGACAAAAGAAATGCATGTTTTATTTAAATGGGAAAGTATGACAATATGCATTGCCACTTAAATTTCTGCTAGGAAAACTAGCAAAAAGAGAGTCATAAATTCAAATCAGTAGCTCCTTCCTTATCCAGTTTCAAGGAAGCATAAGGATTTCTTCAGTTCCCATCCAGTATAGCTTTACTTCTCGTTTGATGTGATACCAGGAAGAAGAAACAACGAAATGGCTTATTTTTCTTCTCAGTCATCAAAACTGAATGCCTTTTGCTTGCTGTGGGAGCAGATGCTTTCCTTCTAGCAGATCCCAGCTGATGCTGAGGAAAGTGGGAAAGTGACTGCAGTTAACTGAACAATAAAGATTTCTGCTCCCAGCCAACCACCAGCTTCTTGTGATGGTGGGATGTGGAAGAGAACAACAGTGTCACACCTAAGTTTTCACCAGAGACCAGAGGTGTGAAGTTACGGCTGCTCTTCATGCAACTTGGTACAGTAGGGAGCACAGCTTTACTGCTAAACCAGAGAACAAGAGAAAAGGAGCCTGCCCCAAACTAACTTTTCTGCAGTTCAAGGCGCTGCAGCAACTTTAAAGCCTTAAAAACCTGTTCTCTCTGAAACATTTGCTTAAAAGCTTATTGTAAGTCAAATTGTAATTGTGTTTTTCTTAAAATGGAAGAAAAACACCTCTTTCCATCTTGCTTCATTTGTTAATTCAGCAAGTCACTGAAGATTAAGGCACTGAATAATTATCTCTGTTACAGAATCTTCCAAGGTTTATTTGTTAAAACGTAGCACTCTATTTCCAAAATGCTTACACAACTGCTTTTTGAGATTTAGGTACTAGACTGCTGTAAGGGACTTTGAAACTAATAATTTTAAAATGCAGTAAAGGATGCTGTGTTCTATCAGTGATTTCCTTTGCTGGACAAATTTCCATTTTTCCAAATAGTCTCTTCATATACTATTTTTATTTCATCTAAGTAGGGGAATTCTAAAACTGGTTAGTCTTTAGGGGAATAATAGTTGAAATTATATTAGGTTGTTTTTTAGAAACAACATATGTGCCTTAGGTGTGTTTCCTAAACTTTAACTTCAGTTGATGACTTTTTTGAGGCACTCAGTGATAGCTTTACTCTCTCTTTCTAGGTGGTGATGTAGCTCATGAAATGGAAGATGACAAACCCAAGAAAAGCCAAAAAGATGATGAAGAGCAAATTGCCAAGTACAGAGAACTTTTGCAAAGTATCCAAGAAAAAGAGAAAAAACAGCAAGAAAAGGATATAGAAATGGAGATTAAATGGGTTCCAGGTAAGCTTTTTTTTTTCTCTTACTAGCTTGGAGGATATGTAGTATTGGCCTGCTAATAGGGATATAGTCTAAGGTGTCAGATTTATAGTGGTAGAAGCTGACCTTTTCTGCCCCCCCAATAATCTGAAATCCAGATGGATTACAATGAGGGAATTATAAGAAATAACATGACTGAACTCAGTTTCTCACATGTAAGCATTTCTTTGTAGCTTATTATTTCAACAGGGGTTTTTTTGTGCTTGCTTTTTCATTCATCACTTTATAGATTTTCTTGAATAGAATTCATGTGTTTGCCATAGAGTCATCAAACATACCTACACTTTTAGAAATGAAAATTGGTATGATTTGGAAAATTAGAGGAGAATGGTTTGAAATCCGTGCTTGCATAAGGCTGAAGATTTGGGGGAACAAGGAAGGGAGAAGTCTGACCTTCCAGTGAGACTGCTCTATGGGAAAGCAAGCTACTGGGAAGAAAAGTCGGGGGATAGTTGGTTGTATTTAGTGACATCCAGATTTTCATCTGGAAATTAAAAAAAGGTAACTTCACCATGGAGCATCCCAGCAGAACTCATCCGGAGACCTGAAAACCAGTATCTAGTTTCTTTCCTTTATGATGAAAAGACATTCAGACTGATTTTTATATTTTATTGGTGTGTGCTTTCCCAGTTTAACAGCTTGCTACATCCAAAAAGGGAAAGGTTTTCACTGTGGCCTCTCCTCCTCCTCATTCTGGCTGCCTGTACCAGCCCTAGAACGTTAGGTTTATTTGTGAGCTTAATTTAATTTGCTAAAATGGCAGTACTACTTTGGAAATGAATTAAAATATCTGGATCTTCTCTGCCGGATTAGTCATTCAGATAGGCAAATGGAAGAAGCATTTAGTGAATCTAATTATCTGATTTACACTAATATTCTGAATTCACTCAGGTAACTTCTACTTAATGTAAAACCTCACTTGTAAATAAAGCTTGCTGGGGTCTGTACTGAGTCAGTGAAATTAATTGAACTGAATGGAATAGCTATGTGTATTTGAAAGTATACACTGGCATTAAAAATAGTTGTGTGTTTTCAGTTGTGCTTAAATAATTCCAAGCATTTCTGGCATGAATTCTCCCAAAATTCTTACAAGAAAGCACGTGTCATGCAGGATAGGACAAGCTCTATCATCATGTTTTACTTCATCTGTCCACCGTGTGTCAGTATTTGCATTCTTGATGTTGCTCACTCGTTATCTTTAATTCATCATGTCACTGAGCATTCAAGGCAAATGAGTTAGTGTATGTAGGCAGTTATTACAAGGTTTTTACAAAGATTTGTTGTTGCCACCTTTTAGACTGAAGGTGGAAACCCCAGTCGAAACAATTGCTGCTGGGAATGTGTTTTGTATTTATACGAAATTTTATATATTTATACAAAATTTATATATTTGTTTAAGCACTTAGAAATGCTACCATCTTTTGTGTTGGTTTGGAAAGCACGTTTGGGGTTTTTTTTATTTGTTGTACAGTCTATCTTTTGAAGAATCTCGCAAATTGTATGAATGAAGTTCTGTAAATTAAGAAAGACTAAGCAACGTAACATGACATAGGAATCTAGAGCAAACCATTCATTGCAGGAGATGGAAAATTGTTTTAAGGGAAACTCTTTTTAGTATCTCTTGCACACGGAGACCAAGAAGTTTTCTGAAAGGCTCTGCCTCTTAAAACTGTACCTTGCACATTACAAGTAAATTCTTTTAACGTTTAGGAACTGTAGTAGGGATGGAATCCAGTTCCCCAGTACATGGGCTCCCTGTTTACTTGCAACTGAACTTGACTTATCCCATATTACATCTAGTCCAACTCCTTCCTTATTGCACCTTCTTCTAGGGCTCCTAGGACTTCTGCTGTATCCTCATCTCTTCTGAGAGAGTGATGGGAAAAAAAACCCACCAAAACCAAACACCCAAACTAAAAAAAACCCTGTCCTGATAAATGTGATTGACTTTGTCTAAAGTCAGTTGGATATCTTTGCACTGGGTCAGATTTGTTCATATAATCATGGGTCGAATATACACAACGAAGTTTACATTGGTAGTTTATAGTATTTTATGTCAGTTTAACAACTCTGATTTTGCTGACAAAATTAAGAGTATTATCAAAGAGCAGAAGTTCTGGAAATCATAGAAGTGTTCACTTTCCTTTGCCTGTTCAACTGTTCACCTCCATGATGTTAGCCAAGACCAGGGATGTCAGCCAACAGGACTAACCCTGTTAGCCCCTGGAACAGGGTTGTGTCTGAAACAAAACTCCAGAAAGTGAAGATGAGTGTCTTAACTTTGCTTTCGACTCTAATGCATGGGAATACTTTAGCCATTACTGATTTAAAGCAACATTTGGAGCGGAGGTCCTGCACACCTGAAAGGGAGGATTTGTTGGTTGGTTTGTATTTTTTTTTTTTTATGGTGGAGCATAGTCAGCACATGCTGAACAGTAGTTTATAGCTCTGGCAAAATATATGCAGTTGAGGCTGTGTTTTCTTATGGGAAAGAAGTACATTAGTTATTATGTTATTTTTTTCTTGAACAAACGTGCTTATTTAAATTCCAAAACAGTTTAATTATGTTCAGTTGGAGCATTCTGGGAATTCAAAAATAGTTTTTCTTATAATCTCTTAAGGCTGCTTAATTTTTTCAGAACTAGTTTATGTCTAGTTTTATTATCAAGCCCTGCCTTAATCTGCTTGACTTATTGCAAAATCTTTTTCCTGCCCAAATGTTTAATATACAGACAGTTAAAACAGTTAGATCGAGGGAGCTTTTCAATCGAAAGGCAGAGATTTGAATTAATTTAAAAATTTGAGTATTGGCACAAATATTTACACATGGTTATAGAAAGCATACTTTGTGAATGATTCAGTTATTCTTGAATCATAATAGTTTTAAATAAACCACAGTGCCAGCAAAAATAAACTAGATGTAGTTCCAATTCTCCTTGGTCTGTTTCTTTTAGGCACAAAATCAGTGTTATATTTAAGCATCCATCTGTTTTCTTAATCATATCTGATTTGAGCAGCAATTACTATGCATCCTTATCCAGCTCCCAAAGCTCCCTTTAGAAGGTGAAGAGGGAGAAGACCACAACTGCAGTTCTTGATGGTATTCAGCCAGATTTTCATATATATTTAATTGGACTTGAAAATTCTTCCTTCGGGAAGTATGAGATGTAAATATTTAGGTAGGCTTAAAGGAAACTTTAAAATTTGTTTTCAACAGAAGTAGAATATCAATCTAGAAGTAGGCAATCATGCCTCTGTAAAGCGCATAGCAAACCCCAGCTGTATCTTGTTACAGGTTCTGTGGAGCACAAAAATGCTTATATGGAACACGTATCTCAATGTCTATCACAGCTTAGCGTGTCCTCTGCCTGAGGCACTCTGATCCCTGGCAGCAGGAAGCAGAGTGTGCTCAGCTACGCATGGGCTCAGCGCCGTGCTCCTGCACGCTTGACATTTCAGCTGCCAAGGGTGCTGCGTTTGGTTTTTTTTCCAGGCAGTTACACTGTGTTAGGAAAACTGTCTTGACTTAAGGTGTCTTATCTTTGGGGGTGACAAATTTGAAAGTTATCAGAATATTCCTGTCTGACACTCCTTTTAGCTATTCGCAAGGAGGTATTTCTTTTTTTTTCTGGTGAAGTATTACATGCAAGGTGAACTTGCTGATTTAGATTTCCTGAGAACAGAGGAGTATCTTCTTCACTTCTAATAGTTGTGACAGTTGCATGCTGTTAAACTTACAAAAGTTTTGAAAACTAAGTGTTTAGAGAAGTAAAAATTCTGACGGGCCCACCTTTGCTCCCTGTCCTGCCAGTGCAAGAAGCAATATACTTGAGTTTGGTATAGTATTTATCACGCTTTTAATCCTTTAGCTCAGGTACAATTTAGTTGTATGCTATTATAGATTACCTTTTTCCTGTCTTTCCCTTGCCTTCATTCATGAAGATTAAGTAAGACTAGTGTGATTCATTTGTTATTTATTCTAAAAAAAAAATTTATATAGAATGGGCTTTTCTATGGCCAGTTAATAATTCTACCTAAAGTAGACAATTCCTTTCCCCTTCTGCAATCAGAAGCCTTTTGACCACTGAAATACACTCTTATTCTCGGGAAGTGGTCTGGACAGTAGTTTCTAAGCCATTCTAATCTGTGGAGAAACTCTAATGCCTTTCATGAGACTGCCAAATACCACAAGAAAGGGCTGCATTTTCCTCCAAGTCCTTCTGTGCCAGATGGATCAAATGATTCCATTTTCCAGGCAAATAAATCAGAAGTCTTGTAACCTCCTTTGAGATTTTGGGGGTCTTTTTCTGGAGATGTGACGTACATTTATTTATTTTTTAATTCAGTATCTACTGTCTTCAGAGAGAATCTGCAAGGTTGCTACCTGACCATAATTTTTTCCACAAAAGTACTGCAAAATAGTCTCCAAAGTAATAGTAGTACAATTTCTGGGAAGCTGATGACTCCTCTTTCATTGACTTTGGAGATGAAGAGGTGTGCAGTTGGAAATAACCAAATATTTGTTTTCATTGTACGAGAGAGTTTCTTAGTGAACCTATGCAATATCCCTCATTTGTCGTGACCCTGCATTTATTTGCTGGTTTAGTACCCAATTTTTGTGGCTGTAACAGTTTGTCACTTAGTGTTAATTCTAGTTTCTTCCTAGGGTAGTAGAAGGACACTGTATCTTTTCTTTCTTTTTTTTCCCCTCCGCTCTTTTCTTCATGTAAGGCATGGTTTAATACGATTTTAGATCTTGTCCACACTTTGTGTTTCAGACATGTTGTAACCAGCTCTCCAGCCTTTGAATTATTTTTGGAGTGCAGACAAGTGCAAGAGCAGGAATTGGTGTTTGCAGTTTTTCAGAAAACATTCTGCCTGCTTTTCTGGGGATGGGTAGAACCGTCCATGAAGGCTGCCCATTTTTTCCATTATTAACTTTGTTTTCAGTTCCTCGTTACTGAGTAGAGCTGGAAGGAATGGTGAGGAGCGGGGACTGGCCAACTGAAGAACCTGGGAGTTGGGAGAAAGAATGGGATCTAGTCTGAGTATGGTGGTCTGGGTCTGAGTAGGTCTGGAGAGTCTGAGTATGATTTCTGAGCAATAAAACTGGCGTGAGGGGTGGAGGAGTAGGATTTGGTTAGGTGAGGGCTGGACTCCGATGGCAAGAAGGGGATGCTGAAGAGAGACAATTAGAACAAGTGGAATTGGGGAAGAGACAGCAAGTATCAGATCTGGAGGGGGAAGCAGAAACACGATTCCTACACGTTCCCAAGATCTATCAGTCATGTCATAAAAGAGGATGATAACTGTGGGATATCTGACTCATCTGTTACAGAAGCTTAAAAAAAAGTATGTAGTGAACGAAGCAAGGAATTGCAGGTAGGAGAAAAAATACTTAATTGCTCAGGCTGTTACCTCCTGCCAAGGAAGTGGATTCTGTCTTTCTGTCACTGAATTCTGCTCCACCATGTTGCAAGGCAACTCGGTTCATCTCTTTACATCATGAAGTTTTGCTTTTGCAAGTGCCCATCTTGTGAACTAGGAACTGAAAATGTATTAGCTGCATCTGGAATTGGTAGTTGTCCTCACAACATGCAAGTGCTGTGTGATGTAGAGACTTGAAAAAGCATTCCTGGACCGTGTAGAATTTTTCCACCGAGAAACGAAGATTACTTTTAAATTCAGTGCTTATTCTGGATATAAGTATTCTAGATGTAAAATGGGGATGCTCCAGGAATTGAATGTGCTCTTTTTTTAAAGTGATGGTTTTGCACCATTGAGCACTGTCTTGTTATGTTATAGAAAACTCCATTCTGTTTCTAGAGTAGGGTTCCATTATGTTTGGTAATTTTACTATACATGATTATTTTCAGTAACCTAGCTATCCATTGAACAGTAACACAAAATACTGAGTAGCTACATGCTCATGATCAAATGGTTAAGATCCTCTGGAAAAGGTAAAATGTGATGATGTGATGAGAAACCTTCAAAATGCGTATTTACATAAATTATAGATCAGGACATACTTGTGTGTGCAACTTCCAGTGTAGGTTTTGAAACAGTAGCAGTCTGTGCTAAATTATGAAATTTAATGTCAAACTAATTAACACATCCAAATTTACAGTCCAATTCTGTTATGCTGGAATTGTTTAGAGCTGGGTATGTTGCACACTTACGGGGTATACTTTTCTAGGACCCTTGGAAAACTGCTGTGCTCTGAAAGTAAAGAGGAAGCTTCCTTCAGCAAAGCATTTAGTTACGTTTCCCAACTGCTGACAGGTCAGGAAAAACAAACTTGAGGGCTTTTCTTACACCATATCCATATCAAAAGGGTAAGGAAGAGGTGCCGATCTGAGTTCATGGTCTGATAGTTGCAGTCCCTCACTGAATCTGATGAGAGAATGGTACTTTTCCTCTTTGGCCTTTCAGTTCAAATAGCTGCTAAATACCAAAATTACTTTTGGTAACTTGGTGTGGGTAACCAAATAAGAGGATGGTTTATTTCTCTTGCTGACTTTTTTTTTTTTCTTTGGCTTGAGTTATTACAATTTGAAGTGGTAATCAGTGATAACAGAAAACATTCCTTCAAATATTTTTTGTTTCTTGGAGAGGCTGATCTGTTTGAAGCGGTCAATGCCCTTACTCTCTGTTTCTTTTTAACAAATACTTTTAAAAAAGAAAAGTAAGCTGTTTACCTCAAGCATTGAATCTGAATCTAGGTTTGCTGTTGTACTGGCAGTGTACTGTTTTTAATTTAAGATAGTTTACTGTTGTTAAAGCAGACTGGTACTAGGTAGCTTTAAAATGCTAGAAGACTTGAAAATAACTTGTCTAGTTTAACAGACCGTGTCATGTTATGGCATTAGCATATAATAGCATATAAATTCTTTGAGGTTTTATTTATGTTTTTCTGTGCTTTCTAGTTGCGGATTTCTTTTAACTTTAAATTTATTCAAATAATAGCTTATTGTTCTCTCTTACAATGATGGATGAAAAATGCACTGGGCATCAGAGATCCTGCAGCATTGTCATCGTACGATCACAGCGGCAAAGCTTCAGCAGTGGAGATGCTGTATGTAGCATCATTCTCATGTGAGAGAGGCATATGGATACAGCAAGGAGCAGATAACCCCTCTGGGTAAAATGGAGAGCACCAGCTATAGGGGTTCAGGCCAGCTGTGAGATGACCCTATATTCTGATAGTGATTTAACATTTCAGAGTCATCAAGTCATTTCATCTTTTGTACCTTGTTTTTTGCCATGCACAAAAAACGGGAACGACTGGACTGTATTCAAAGTGGGTTTGTGAATCTTAGCTAATTATAGCAAGGTACATTAAATATAAGTGCTCTGTATTTGTTGTTATTTTTATTGTGTTAATCCCTTAAAAAAGGGCATCTGTAGACTGCACAGTCTAATGTCTGGAGAGGGGACTTTTCTGAGGAGTAGCAAGAGTGCGGGGAATCAGAGATCACATGAGCAGTCTCTTCTGCTGATTCTTGTACGATTTATTACTGAAGAAATATTTTGTTTGGAAAAACACATATTGTAAACATCTTATTTTTAAATATGTTGTTTTAAACAATATTTATTTTTTTCACAGCCTTGTTAAAGAGAAACTAGATGATTCCTTTACAAAGGAGAAAACAGTTGATTTAAAAAAAAGTTCAGATTCATCTCATTTTTTTAACGTACTATTTTTTGTTCTAGGCCTCAAAGAAAATGCTGAAGAAATGGTCAAAAGCAGGTTGGAAGGAAAGGATAATCTAACTCCATGGCAAAAATACCTAGAGAAGAAGAAAGAAAAAAGAATGCTTAAAAAAAAGAGAAAGGTAATGTTTGCATTGGCCACTTGGGGGGAAGTTGTTGTTTGTTTGTATCTTAGGTTGCTGTTATTGTTTGTTTTGGATAAACTGAATAAAAAAGTTGTATAGCTTCCAGTGCTATTTTAAGATTGAATGTGCAGTGGTCACTCATGTGAAAAGACCGAGGGTGCCTCCTTACAGAGCAAAAGGATGTTCAGGGTGCCAATGATCGTATGTAATACGCTTACACAAGATTTTGTTTATCTACTTGTGTTGCTTTAAAGATAAATGAGTCATAATAACAGCTGTTTTTTAATTGATATTTTTGAATGCTTGAGGAAGAGTCTTTTTTTCTACAGTATGCATCCCAGCTCAAAGTTATGATCGTCAACCAAGTGGTTTTGGAAATTTTCAGCCTAAAATCATACAGACATATTTCCCGAAGCTGTAATGGCAAAGAATTACGAGCAAATTACAAATTACAAGAGCAAATTTGGTAAATAGTTCTGTGTATGAATAACAAAATGGTCCTATAGTAATGTGAAAATTGCTGTTGCTTCATCTTTCTACGTGCAGCAAGTAATTGCGGATTAACTGACTCCTGTGGCAGTAATATACACAAACAGGCAGATAAATGTTTGTGCCTGTGCTAGGGAAAAAAGCCTATGGCATACAAAATTTGGCTTCCCTAATTTCTTAAATTTTTCTGAACATAATTCAATTTATGAAATAATGTTTTTAATGTCTGTAACTGGAGTTACGCTGGGCATTCCGGTTAGTTTTGACTGGCATTTGATGAGTGACTTAAATCTTACAGAAGAGGAGTGTTGTGCGTAGAGGAAGTGACACTGTTAGGGAGCACAGCAGCTTTTGCCAGCCTAATTCTTATTCAGTCTGATAAAGTCAGTCAAGGGGCAAGGTGTATGAAACACTACTTCCAGGAATAAAATTTATTCTTTTAAATCTCAACTCAGTCTTTTTGAATTTCAGAGCACAAAATGAAGCTCCTTGCTCAATTTTTTTGCCCAAGTAGAGTTTTTGTGGAACGTAAAGTCAGGACATAAGGATGCTGTGATCCTGTAATTTATTGGTATGGGTAGCTAATGCATCACATGTTGTGGGTACATCTAATAAAGATCCTTGGAATATGTAAATAGCCCTTCTTCAGGAACACGAAAAGCTTTCAGTCTGTGAGACAGACTTTAAATTGTGGATTTGTCTTCACTAGTAATTTTAGTGTATTCTATTTTTATGATGTTCAGCATAAAATATTTCTGTTTTCATGTTAATAGTTACTAACAGAAGGAACATCTAATTCCAGTGAAACCTTAGTGGTTGTTTATGTGTTGATGAAATAATGCTTGTTCTTTGTTACAGGCTGCTGCTGAGAAAGACCTGAGTGAAGATGAACCTCCATCTGATGTTGATCTCAATGACCCATATTTTGCTGAAGAATTTGAGAAAGCAGGTGAGTCAGGAGGGGTGACTTATGGAATAAATCTGCCCTTTCTTTTAATAATGAGCTTTAGAAACAAAGTTGAGCTACAGTAAATGCAGAGGTAGCATGTTCAGAATGAAATAAAGTAGGTGTCATTTGCGTAATTTGCAGGTGCATCTTGTAAAATGATGCATATTGTGATATGTGGAATGGCAGGGTTAAAATTTTAACGTAAAGATAATCAATAAGTGTGAGTTCCTGGCTTTTCATCCTTTTGGGAGCTGAAACCTAAGGGTGGCTCATAGTATTGTATATGAAAAGAAGAAAAATAGAAAGTGAGGTGGGAGGAGAAGTCAGAAAACAAAACATCAAAAACAACAACAAAAAAGAAGATAGTAACAGACTTACAAATACTGCCAGTCTGTTGTTTTGCTTGGTTTTTTGAGTATAGCAGAACAGATACAAGTTCCATTTAAAAAGAGTTTTAATTTGATACTGGCCAGCATAAGCTTCTGTCCTGATTGTTTGAAGGTTATGGTAGGACAAAGTAAATAATTAAAAACCAAAACCTGGATAACTTTGTGTCTTCATGTGCTTCTGTATATGTCTTCATAGTCTGAAGTACAGAACAGTAGGATGAGTCCTATCTGTGCTCTATAGAAAATAATACAGTTTAAGGTGTCATACAATGCTGGTTTCCTCCGTGCTTTCCTGGCGAGTGGTGTATAGGTTATTTCCGAACTCACTGTAAAGATCCCATTCCTTTCACCACTTTTTTTTTTTTTAATTATTCTTTAATAGCAAGATTATAGAATAGAATAGATTATGTATCTATTATGTGAGAGTATTATTATGTAGATACTCTTACACTAATTTTTCAGCGTTCTATGTGAAATCTCTGAAGAAAATGTTTTCTTCTGCATTACATAAGGAGTTCTTTGTCACGGAGAGGCCCAGCAGAGAATGGTCGTATCTTCAGATTCTTAAACTTTCTTCTCTGTAATATGGAGAATAGACTTTTAGTGTTCGTTGGAGTCTGAGGATAGCAAAATAGACATAAAGGTTAAGAAAGTGAAGCTTTTGTCTGCAAGATTGCTGATAATCTACTGAGAAACAGGAGAAAACCAGACTGTGGCTAGCCCTGGAGTAGTTTTAAAGGGAGACACAGTGGATGGCTGCAAGCCAGTTGACGTTTTAACAATGATTACACAGCACAACTTTGTCTGGCGTTCACCAAGCTTACCAAGAACAGCCCATGTCTCAGAGATGGGGTTCCTTTTAAGCACAGCTAGCTTATCCACTTAGGGAAAGTGGGTTACAGTCGTCTTTGAACTAGGCTGTAGCTCTGCCAACTTTGTATTTAGGGTACAGGCAGCAATAACTTGAATGATCGTAATTCCGCCTTCCGCAATTCCCCTGAAAGATTGAAATGTCTCCCTTAAACTGTCAGATGATCTTAGCTTATGCTGACAAAGCATATGGCAGGATACATTTGCAGACTCAGGTGGACCAGGGCAGAGACCGAGAGGATGCAGTAGTGCTGTTGGGGTTTGGCAGTGGTGGGTTTGCTCCTGTGCTGGATTCACGTATTGACTGTAACGCGTGCGGGTCTTGTATCGGTCAGGTTTTGACAAGCTGAGGTAGTTGAAGGGAAGCAAGACAGCTAGGAGCTGTGAGACAAAGGGTGTAACAAACTGGAGTGCTATGACAAAGACTGGAAGTTACAGAAAGTCTACTTAAGCGTGTATTCATCAGGCTTGTCTTAGTTCCTGAAAACTGTTTGTAAAACCAGCCATGATTCTTACAGTGTGGATACCTCACCTTGGGAGAGGCAAGGTAGAGCAAGTTCTTGATGCCTGCTATACCCAAAGAGTGTCTGTGCAGGTTTGTGCAAATTAGAACTCCTGAAAATCATGACAGTGCTTGCTTTGCACAAAGCTTTCACATGCACATAATCCTGTTTTTTCAGTAGTACCACAGGCTAAAATGTAAAATGCTGCATATATTTGAGCCTTGCTGTTGCATTTCAAAAGCCTGATTCTAGTTTGATATTGTCAAGGGAAAAAAAATCACTTTCATTTTACATTGTTTCAGAAAAGTGTTGTAAATCTTTCATTTGGCTTGCCAATTTCAGCCTTACTGCATCTGTTTCTGTGGGGTCTCAGAAAAGGACAGAATGACTTTTGTAACTTAAACTGTTGGAAAATTAATAGCTGGATAGTGTAATTGCTTATTAACAAGACAGCAATGTCCTGCTTTTGGAGATCACTGAATAGTTCCAGAATGCTTTAGGCTATCAAACATAGTTTCTATTGATCCGTCTTTGAGGAAAAGATCTACATGTCATTACATATTATTGCAACTCCCACAGGTGCCAAACCATTTACATGCTTTCTCATGATCTAATTTATGATATATATAGAAATTGATGGCTTTTTTAACGCTGGAAGAAAGCAGTATGGCTGTGGGGATCCAAGTTGCAGCAGAGATCAGAAGCTTTTCTCACTGGCTGGTGGCAGCTCACAGTTCTACACAGCAGTGGAGATGAGTAGCTGCTGCTATAGGGGGGACCAAATTTGCTTAAATGATGGCAGTGAGGTGGTAGGTAAAATTGGAGAGTTTGGAATCAGCTGGAGAGGACTGTTATCATAGATTTTTACATTCACAGGTGTGTAAAAGCAGGATGTGGGGAGCTTCCAGAATGCATGTGGGGAGAGGGGCTATGTCAGGAAAAAGAAAATATTATTTGCGAATTGTGAAACCAAATGATTTTCAGCACGATGCAAAATTTTTAGTGCTCAGAGTGATTTCAGGTAACAAGCTGCTTTTATTAGCTGACTAGGGTCATAGTAAGAAATAAATAGTTTGATACTAGGGCCTGGTTCACCCCCGTCTGCAGCAACAGAGGTCTCTGAAGGCACAAATATAAGCTATCTTCACTTCTGTGATGCTACATATAGTAAAAGACACGTGAAGATGACTTGAGGGCCCTTTCTTGGGTGGAAACTGTAAGAGATTTACTGATTTAATTTCTAGAATAATTGTCTTCACTTGGTATCGCTGTGCCCTGTTTCCTTTTCTGTAGTTTAGCCAATTCGGGGAAAATATAAAAGATTTCATAGTTGTTGAAGTCTTACAGAAGACATTAATTTCTCCCTTTTACATATTAACATAAATTATCTAGGTTAGGTAACAATGTTATATCTGAATCTGATTTTCCTGCACATTTTCTGAAAATACTAAATCAACAGTTTAGTCCTTGAGCTGATGACATTGTGCATCTGCATAGTTTATTTTTTGGTGGTGGTGGTTTCTTTCTTCTAGAAATCCATTTCCAGCTTGGAATCCATTTAGAAATAGTCAAGAGAATAGTCAAGGGAGGAAAAATTGTTCTTCAAGAAATGCGTACTGTTCCAGAGTATTAGTGATATAACTTGACATTTTTCTGGCATGTTTGTATTTCTGGTCTGACTACAAATCTGGCTTAACAAAATGGAGCCAAATATCTTCCTTAAGAGTACCCCCAATGGACTGTAATAAATTGCCTGGGAATGTAATTCCAAGCTCAAAGGTCAGAGTATGTGGTTCAGGTCAGGAGATCTTCTGCTTTCCTGCTCCTTCTTGGTCGAGGTCTACAGGCATTCCAAAGAGAATAATTTGATTTTGTAGGATTTATAAATGGGTCTGTTTTCATTAAAATTTATGTTTGACTAATGTCTTCCGCTGTTAGTATTAGTTATGTCTGTCTCATCAGCACTGTTTATCTAAAGTAAATTCTAAGAGAGTAAGAAGGCTTCTTCAGAAGAACATTCAATTCATTCTGAACAGTGCCACTCGTATTTTCATTGCTGTGATTCTGCTCAGGTCTTTTTTGCGAGGGTTTTTTGCACTAGCATGGCTAACAGCACAATATGGTCTTTTAACCTTGCCTATAAATTTTAGAAACTTTGTCTTTTGATGTTGGTTTTTTGGTGGGTTTTTTTTGTTTTGTTTTTTTGCTGATGTACTCATTGAGCTGGCAGACTTCTATTCTGGATCCAGAGGAGAGACACACATTTGCTTTTTATTTTAAGTATTTACTACATTGTCTACTTAAGTATAAAGAATGAACAATTTGAGAACTGCAGGATGCTTCAATTACATTTATGAGTATATAAACTAATTTCTCTTTAAATTGCCCTGGGAGAGGAGTAGTGTCATATGTTTGCCTGCACTGTTGTGGTACTTCTCTCTACTGCTCTATGAAAAATACAGTAAAACAATTTTTTTCCTAACTCTTCTTTTTTGTTGACTTGTTTATGATATTTGAATATTGCTACTTCCTTAAGTTAAACAAATACTCAGTGGATTTTTATTGCTTTAAGTCTACTTGGTATTTTTCTTGACATTTTTTCAGCCTTTTTCCACATCTGACATTTAAGTATTGATTACAAGAAAATGAGATGCATTTAGAGGGTCTATTCATAGATAAATTATGCTGTCATGCATAAACTTGAATAAATGTGTACGTGTCCTATATTTGCACTTAGATTTAAAGAAGAAGCCAGAATCGGTCGAAAGTACTTCAGAAGATGAAGATGAAGTTGAAAAACAAAAGGTAAAGTGGTGTAAAATATTAAGACTTATAGATATTGCATTGCCTGAATTCTGCAAATATTTATGTTACACATTTGTGAGTGGAACCACTAAATTCCATAGAACAGCAACAGAAGAAAACTGTATGATTTTAATAGCGAGAGCTTTTGGAACAAAAATTACCCAAGAAGAACTGGAGACAGTCCGTGCTTTGATGTTTTAAGATTATCCCATGATATTTTTCTGGCAGATTATAGTTGAACACAGCTCACCAGAGATAGGTACCACTGAAATGTAAGGGCCCAGAAGCCATACTGGTTTTGCTGATAGTCCTTCTGGCTGTAATGCTCGCCCAGGATGGATGTGCGTTGGGTGGTACTGAACGTTTACTTTTAACATCAGCATCATATGAAATATCTGTGTGCTCAAACCTCATCCTGTAGACTTTTAACCTTGAAGATGGAATTGTTTGCTACTGCATGTTTGCTTTTCATTCTTTCTCAGAACAAGTTAACTAAATAGATTTATGAAATTGATATATGTTAATTTTTATTTTGCTATATAATTACCGATATAAAATTGTGCCCATTTTTGATTTCTAAATTACGATATACGGTTTTCAGATTAGATTATGAGTATGCTTGAAAGTTGAATGTGGATAAGTGCTTTTATTTTATATCTAATAAAAAGGAAATTATCACATTTAACGTTACACCTAAAAATGTTAGAAGAATGTTGTTGTGGATGAAATAATACTGCCCTGATGGCCCTATTTCAACTCATTTATTATGTATTAATAGGCTGTCCTGTTTTTCATAGAAAACTTGATTTCATTGTGTACATGGACTTTCTTATTTTGTAACAGGCTGAAATGGCCCTACTTATGATGGATGATGAGGATGATGCCAGAAAACATTTTAATTATAAAAAGATTGTAGAACAACAGAATTTGAGCAAGAGGAAAAAGAAACTCTTAATGAAGAAGAAAGAATTAATAGAAGATGACTTCCAGGTAATGGTATACTATTGATTTTGAGGCTCAGTGAGAACCCTTGGTAATATCAATTATTTTCAGGACAAATTTGGTCTCATATACTGAAGGAGAACAATGTAGATCTACCTTTTTAGGGACATACAGGCTATTTTCAAAAAGCAAGAAATATTCTGACACAAGGTTGAAGGGGGACAGATTCAAGCTGCGTTTAAGATAACAAGATGCTATTTATGCAAGGCTCTGTACAACTCGTTGCCTAAAATACTCATTCCTATGTTTGCTCTGATTGTTATCCACTGCTGCTTTCATCCTGGGCAGTTCTCAACAACAAACCCTTCCTTGGTCTGCCAATAGAGGCATGTGCAAGTGAATGCTTGTACACATTCTGTCTGTTTTACAAATAGTATCTTCTGGAGATCTGCATCACACTCACTGGGATTTTGTCACTGGGGCAGTTCCAGGAATGGTGAACATCTTCTGAGCTGTGTCTCCATGAGCAGCTCATTTTACTGTGTATGAAAGCTTTGCTATCGTGAGTAAAGCTTACCTAAAATAAATACTCTTTTTCTGCCTTCAGGTAAATGTTGCCGATTCAAGATTCCAAGCCATGTTTACTTCTCCCCTGTTTAATTTGGATCCTTCAGATCCAAATTTCAAGAAGACAAAAGCAGTAGAAAAGATTTTGGAAGAGAAAGCTCGCCGAAGAGAAGAAAAGGAGCAAGATCTTAAGGAGGCAAGCAAAGGGCCAGAGAACAAGATGGCAAAGAAAGGAGAGGTTGCTAAGAAGGCCATAGATCCTGCCTTGTCAATGCTAATAAAATCTGTCAAAAATAAAACTGAAGAGTTTCAGGCAAGGAAAAAGCAGAAATTCAAATAACCAAACTTTTGTTTTTACTCAGACTTTACTTCAGTTTTAATTCTTTTATTAAAGTTACTACAGCCTGCTCTGATTCCTGTCCACCTAAAATTTCCCAAAAAGTCACCTAATTATGGTGGTGAGTTTTGAAGTAACTACAGTAATAATTACTCTTTCTTTCTGCCACAACAAATACTGTTTTGTATTATATTTGAAAAACTACACTTGAAAAAACTATAAGTAAGGAATTGATGGGTTGGGGCAGTTTGTTTCGTATCATGCTGTCTCTTAAAAATAATAGAAGTGCTAAGATGGCTACAAAAGTCATAATTATGGTTTTATTTATAAGAAAAAACACTTCTGCAGAGGTTTAGAGCTGAGACTAAGTAATCTTAATGTTTTTAATTCCACAGAGGCCTGTAAAATGTATTTCTGTTGATAAAGATGGTAGTAATATAACTAAAAATTGAAGAAATTTTGTATACAGGTTTTTTGTATATTTTTAAACGAATTTATATATGCTTCATTAATTTCTCCTTTAAATACTTGAAGGCTTCCTGGATAATATTACATCTAATTAAGAGAAAAAAAAGCCATTTAAGTGTTTCATTAATATATAATGGAAATAAATGGTTTAAATTGGCCAAAAGGAATTGACTGTGTTTTCTTCTGCGACTAAATGAAACTGTCAAAATTAAACTTTCTGCTATTAATATTGTATTCCCATTAACACAGTTCCACTTACACAAAGTCTTCCAGCATTGTAAGTGTTAAAAAAAAAAAAAAGTCTAAGGTGGATCCAGGTGCTACAATTTTAGACATCATTTGTTTGGCCATGTTAGTATTAGTGTCAGCAATGAGCATCAACAGTGCAGGGAAAACACAGGGGGTAAAAAATGATGCTTCTGCCCTGGAGTTTGGGAATTGATTTGTCTAAGTTTGTTTTGGTTTGTGGTTTATGGTTTGGTTTTTTTGTTTGTTGCTGGGTTGTTTTTAAGCATTCACCGTATTGGCTCTAATGAAAACACAATGTTGTATCAAAAAAGAACAAAAATCTTAGAAACAAGAAGCTGAAGGTAATCTGTGATTGTAAAGAAGTATTGTTAATTTCTAAGACATTCTAACTTAAAGAATTATATTAAAAGAGGTTAGAAACTAGATAACCAAACTAGTGTTTATATGAAGTAATTATACACCAATAGGTAAAGGAAATGAGTGAATGAGATTTAGCTCATGAGAGGCTGGAGAGCTAATGGCCATAAATGGGCAAAGTAATTAAGGGACACAATATAGATATACAGATGGAGAATGGTTTTGCAGGAGTGCTTTGCAGTTATGTGCCTGAAGAATATTTACAGACCTTCAACATTTTACATGTAATTGCTCTTCATGACCATTTGAACATCCTCGGATTTGTTTTCAAGTAGCTAATAGAAAAAGTTGAGATATAACAGTGTCTTTTATACAGAACTTTGATCCAGCTTCTGTGGCTTCTTAGCCAACAATATGGCAGGACCCATCAAACCCATTTTGTAGTTTGAACTGACCAAATACTTCAGAAAATATTAAGTGTCACAAAAGTGATAGAAGTGTAGACAAACACTTCTGATACAGCCAGTGGATAAGGAGACAAGCTTCTCCCATAATGAAGGATCATATTAATTTTGTAATAAATTTTGCAGCATGGAAAACTAAGTAGTTGTCTTTAATGCGTTTTTTTTTTAAGACCAGCACATATGATTTTCAGGCAAAAAGTAGTGAAATCAAGCTGAAAGGGTCATATTTGGACATACCATGTATTTGTGCAGATTTTTTTCAAAGTGTGATTCATTGTGTGACATATATTGTAGGCATATGAAATGCACTAGGGACAGTAGCTTGAATGAGGATGGAAGGGCAAGTGTTGATATATAAAGTGTGTGGAAAATTGGACAGCTGAGAAGGAAAGCAAAAGGCCTGAACAGAAACATAAGTCAAAGGAAGATCCACCTGGCCCAGTGCCTCCTCTGGCAGTGGCCAGTAACAGGAGATAATAATGGTGCACTTACGATGTTACACCTTGTCAATGGGGAAATGGGTAAGTTCATAATTGTTTTAACTGATTCTTTCAGAAATACAGCTTGGGTAGGACTAATTGTTGTAGGTTGAACACGCGTTGAAGAATCTCTGCTGATCCAGAACGCCCAGATATGCTGAATGACTCGCTGCCACAAAACTCTACAACAGAAATTCTTTACCTCTGCAATTTATCTGTCCCTTACAGTGACTTTGCTGCAGAACTAATTTTGGGGGAAAAAAAAAAAAAAAAAAAGGTTATAAAATTAAGTTATAAATAGTGATGGCTTCTTACTGAAATCAGATGGTGTAAGTTACGTTGTATCCCTCCTATCACATACATGTGCTGGCTTCCTTTTTTCTTCCACTTAGGAAGCCTCGCCTGTAGGTAGAAGTCATAGCAGGACAAAATGCATAAAAATATCAAGGCAGACTTAAGAGTGATTTTTAACTACTGGTTGAAAAAATTTTGGTGTGTGGTAATGTACATTGGGTATCATGTAAATGCTTAATGGATGATAATTTTAGCTAATCAGATGTTCTTTTCTTTGTTGTTGTTTTGTTCTCAACTTGCCGAGTCCTGAGGGGTATCTTGGGAAGAACTGCAGGATCTGTCCCAGCGTGCATCTCAGATGGGAAATTTTTGGTCTGTTTATAAAATTAATAGGTCTAAATCATCTTCCCCCCACCCCCTTTCTTAAAATCAGGTTAGTAATTACTAATTGCTTATGACTCAAAGCCCATCATCTAATCTCCATGATTCCAGCATAATGCTAACAAAATCTGAAGTGATTTCTTTCTGTGTCTCCAGCAGAAGCACACTGGAGATGTCTGGTAAGAAGTGGTCATGTCTCATGTAGAATTTCTTCCAATTCATTACCCTTGGTTTAGACAAAATAAAGGATGTTTTTGAGCATCTCATCCTTTTAAACATGAAAATAGCATCTAGAAGTTCTAACCTCTGAAGTTTAAAATGTGATTTTATTTTTCCCTTTCACTAAATGTCATGCAACCAGCAAAAGTGATGGCAATTAAGTAAAATAACACATTAAAAAACAGGACTGTTAAAAGTGAGACAGAACTAATTTTTCTAGCAACTTACGGAGGTCTGGTATAAAGTAGTTTTTCTCCAAGTTGGCAGCCATCAGAGCTCATGCTAAAGTGTAAGCCAGACATTTAAAGATCTAATATTACGAGTGGAAATCGCAAGAGGGTTTGATTTATTTAAAAACTGACAAAGATCAGACAACCAGAGATGAAGAGCCACGTATGTTTTCTATTATTCCTTCCTTCTAAAAATTAAATGTATTATTTCCAATTAATAGCAAGTTGGGGTTTTTTTCTTTTTGTATTTCAGTAGTGTCTAAAAATAACAGTAAGTCATGCTGTCACATATTTATTTTTCTAGCAAACAAAACAACCAACCAAAACACTGTGGGTTGTTTTTTTTATATAAAGTCTTAAAAACTTACATTATATATAATATATATGTAAACTACTAGAGTAATTAGGTTGTTTTGCACTTGTCTTAAATCGTGAGGTAAATACCTCAACCTCAGTTTCGTGGCTATAAGAACCACAAAAGGAGTAGTTCTGATAGCACAGGAATCTTCATTATTCTTTACTTCATAGAATACATTAAAAAAACTACAACCTTCTGAATGTAAAAATGTACTATTTCATGCACAGGACTATGTTACTGTATTCCTGTAAAAAAGCAAGACAAGGTGGCAGAAAGGCCTATTGTCTTGTGTATTTTTTTTCTGTGCTTGATGTATGGTGTTATAAATGGGAATATTTTTGTCTGGGCTCTGGATCCAATCTAGATTAATGTCACTTAAGGTCATTATTACTTTATATCCTCCTCATCACCAGCATATGAGTAATCCCTGCTCAGTAATGTTCCAGCTCTGTATTTCAGCCATGCGAGACTATGCAAGTTTTAAACAAAATTGCTTCTAGCCTCCAGTGAGTGCCCTGGCAAACCTTGCTCCCGTCCCGTTCTCAGAGAGACACCCGATCCAAAGGCTGGTTGCCACGTTTTCATGGGCAAATGCTCTTGGACTGTGTCCCATGTTCTCCTTGGCACTGCACAAATCCCTTGGCTTTGCACTGAAATCCTGCCCAATGCACTTAGACCTTTCTCTTTATATTTCTGGGGCGAGGAAGAAGGGAAAGGACAATTGAGGCAGATAGGGTTTGTATTGACTCCCAACAGCACAAGTCAAAGATGGATAATGTAAGTCTGAAGAGAAAAACTGTCCGTTGCAGCAGGCAACGTGTGTGGCTGAACCACGGCTCAGATGGGTTGGCAGTTTGTCCATGGAAAATATAAGTCTTAACAGAAGTGGTTACCAAAAGGACTAAGAATAGCAAAGTGACTGTTTTAGGATGGCTGTGATTTCTACAGGTGATTAAGAGTTAAAACCACTTCTGAGGAGTGCAAAACCCCTAAGCATAAGCTGCTTCCCTTCCTCATTATCCCATCTGCTTTTCCCCTTATGTTAATGCCTGGACAACCAAAGGGAGTGGGTGCATGAGCTGCCCCCAGAACGGATGCCTTGGGCTTGAGCAGGATTTTAGGGCAGGGCAGGACATCCTGAGCTATCGGTCCTTTTCCTTAAAGACTTTTGCAAAAGGACTGAGTAGCACCGGCGGGAAGAGAGCCTGAGAAGACGCGCAGTGATGACCGATGCCTCTGGTGTTGATCAAAGGTTGTTCTGAAAGGCATCCTGACAGCCAGAGGTGGGAAAGAAGGTCAGTAATTCTCAAACCAGCTGCAACTGATGCAGGTTTTTTTTCGCATGTTTATCATTCGGTGAATTTTGGAGCTCTGTATGAAAAAACTAAATACAAATGCCTAGAAACCAAAACCATATCGGAGAGAAAATCAAGCATACTAAGTGTGAAATCAGCTTGGGCGTTTGCTTCGGCTGCGTAAATGGATGTTTTTCTTTGAGTTGTGCTCTGACAGAAAAATGCCAGGGAGGGAAGCAGTCTTCGTTATTCTATAATTTGGTGTCCAAGTGCTCAACTTTGCAAAATACCTGTTTTTGTTAGCAGGTTTTAAATTTTAATTTAATCTAATGAAGGAAAACCCTCAACCATTATGCTTCATGGAAGCCCATCTGCCTCACACGTGGATCATGACCTTCTCAATCCAGAAGACAAGACTGACCTCTTTGACACGTCGCAGCTGTTAGCAGTGAACAGTTGTGTGCTGTGCACAGCCCTTACCCAGCCAAAGGGACGCTGTGTGAGGCGATGGCTGCAGACCTACTTGCAACACTCTTTTATTGGCATCAAAACAGGTGTAGCAGACCGCTGACACCTAAAAGGAATAGAAATACTTTACTAAATTTGACAGCAAAGCAAGTTGCCTTGGTGAGCAAAGATGCATTCATTACAGAATGGCTGCCTTACTTTGCTGTAATTCCAGTTTTTGAAAGTTAAAAGGTACAACATACACAAGAGGGGTAACAGTAATGAACTCAAATGCTCATATTAAAAGATCTGTAGGTTAAAAGTGCAAATTCTGTCCTGAAATAAACTTGCATCTATTTTTGCACTGATCTCAACCTTTCCAAAACATGAATTTGCAGATAGAGCTCATGAACTAGTTTGAGGGATGAGAATGGATTTTTTTTTTCTCCTCATTTT
Organism: Calidris pugnax; assembly: GCF_001431845.1. Taxonomy (NCBI): domain Eukaryota; kingdom Metazoa; phylum Chordata; class Aves; order Charadriiformes; family Scolopacidae; genus Calidris; species Calidris pugnax. The sequence goes on along the minus strand of NW_015090786.1, from coordinate 8,462,237 downwards.
ACATCCTGAAGATCAGGGCTTCCCCAGTAAGAGAATGATTCTGACAATTATTCTTACACCTTCACAGTGAATTTAAGTATCCTAAACTCTCTTTGCTCTTGGACCAGTATCACAGAGTTTGGAGAGGAGGATGTTGTGAAGACTGCCCTACTGAAATTGTATCACACCTTGAGGGCAATAAAACAACTTCAGTTTGGACTAAGTCATTATCTGTGGAGAGCTGCAGAAATGAACCACGCAGGTCTAACCCCATAAAAATACTGAGATGATAAAACCTGTGGAGAAAATCTAGTCTCGGATTTACTTAGTCACTGACTTGGCTTGTTTCGCCAAAATATGTACTTTTAAATTGCCATATTTAAATCTGCACCGTGCTTTGTGTGGGAGTGAAGAGGAATGACCTCTGACTCTGAAAACCACTGTTCTATGAGACCTGGCTTCCTGATTTCCCGTAGCGGTGGATGGGGAGATGCTACAATGGCCAGCACATACCCGGCACACACATATCTCACTTTCCATTTTTAAGGAATAAAGACAAAACCGTGCAGGGATTTACTGCTAGTGATTATTTTGGCAACAGCTGATGAATGCATATTTGCAGTTTCATTTCTCAAAAGCCCCGTGTCTTATGATTTGGCTCCCATCTAGTTACAACTGTGAAAGCTGGCTGAGAAAGGATTGCAATCACACTGAGTTAGTTTTTTTGAGATGTGATGGAACAAGCATTGGAAATAACCGTGTGTGGGTGTTGAGCAGCCGGGAGTACATGGAATGCTATTTAGACAGGTCCAGGATGCTAGAGTATTTTCCTCATGTAAAGTGGCTCATTATCTGGAAAAAACATTATTTTATTGGCTGGAAGTCAAAGAAGGGGCCTCTTCATATGCAGAGGAAACAAGCATGCCTGGAGAAGACTACAGGCTTATTTATACTACCTGCAAAGATCAACTAGTCTTTCAGGGGGATTAATAATGTGCTATCTGAGTGGATTGATTCCAGCCTTTACAATGGCCTTCAGATGCTATTCTCCCTTTGCATCCAATCATTCGGATAACATTTCCTGTTCCTATTTGATGGTGCATTCAACTTATTGACTGTAGAAATGAGTTGCAAAGTTCCTAAACTAAACTGGAATGGTCAATGTAGGGCTGTGTTTCTATATGCTTGACTTTTTTTTTTTTTCCTTTTTCCACATATCTGCTACTTCCAAGACACATTCTTTGTTAAAGCATTAATTTTGTCTTGAAATGATTGTTTAAGGTTGTCCTCTCATAGGAGTCATAAGGGATAGGAGACAGATATGAGTCTTCTCCACTTCTACTGCCTTTTCTCAGCATCCCTGTCCTCAGGCATCCAAAAGCACTGAAACCTCCCAATCCAAAGGTTCCGCTATTTGTTGCCTGGAATGCCTCCTTTTGTAAAGGAGGGATAAAGTGGGTGTCTTTATTCAAAGCAGCTCTCCTGTTGTGCCACAATAAAACCTAAATAATTATTAGAAAGGAGATCTAAACTGTGATGAAAACCCTACCCTTCTTGTCTTCCACTATTAAATATTCTCCTTCATTGCACCCGAAGACCACAGTTTAGCATCTCCAACTCCAAATTCTAGTCTGCCTTGAAGTGAAACAGCTGAATTACTTTGCTATAGGTTTAAAGAAAGTTACAAAAATCATCACTCCTGGAGGGTCTTAACTAGCAGAAGTACCAAATGGTTACTCACATTTCTTTGTACCATGTCCACATCATTGTAACAAACCAGTATGACGTTTGAATGTATGTTGTCAGATACATGAGCCTGATTTGACAGAACCTCACGCATGCGTGCTGTGTTGCCTAGACTTCCTCAGAGAAGCTCCAAAATTTATCTCTGCAAGGACTTCCTCAGTGGAGGAATCATAGGGCATCAGCCCTGTCCCTGGTGACAGGAGTTTATACTGCTGAGTCTGAAACAGGAGTGGTGAGGCAGCAAGGAGAGGCTGGACTTCATCTCGTCTCCCTGAGCTGAGGGAAATTATTTTGCTTGGTGTGGTGTTAAGCAACTCACCGAGCTGAAGAGCAAATGTGTACCCCTTGCACACAGCTCCTGACCCAATGTCGCTCGTGCCTCTGGAGCAGCACACTTCTCAAAATCCCCATCAAAGGAGAAGTTTCCAGCTGTGTTGCGTTAAAGTGCTTCTTGTAGGGAGGTGCTTGTACCCATATGAATGTCCATGGGTCTGCTTGGCTGCAGATGCATTTAAATCCTTCTTGCAGAGCACATGGGATCACCCCACTCAATATTTGGTCAAAAAAACCCCAAAAGTATCCACTCTCTGAGCTTTTCTTTTAGGAAATGGAAGGTGCTCGTATTAAAGCAATACTTTCAGTTCCAAAAGTAATTAAGCAGCAAGATATGCCTGCATTCTTACCTCAGATTTTATGTAGTTAATGGTTTCATTATAGTACAGCAAGTGAGATGAAGCCTCACTGAAGCCTTTGGGCTGGAACAGCCACTTTTTATTCAGAATAAATTAAAGCATCAGATAAGCTCTTTATCAAATTAGGAAGTAAAACTAGTAGACTCTGCTTCAAAACACAAAGTGCAGGAAGAGATTTAAGATAATAAGAAATAGAACAAAACCAGGCATTAAAACACAGCTGGAAACTTTGTAAAAGGAATGAAGGAAGCCTTTCACTTCAAACCTGTATGCTGAGGAATGATTTACAGAATGAGATCACCTTTTTATTGAAGCAACACCACAAATCTAGAGAAAAGAAAGGACGAGAAAATAGGAAAAGCCAAGAAATATTTGGTCAGTTTGGAAACTGTCATCAGCAGCAAGGGACAAGTTAAGTAAAAGCATCAAAAAAACAAGTGAAAACAGACATTTGGATCTGAAGTTCAGTTTTCCTGGAGAATGGGAAAGGACGAAACATTGATGAAGTTTTCAGCTTCCCCTCCTAAAGAAAGAAAGGCTCCATGATCACGCTGTCCATCCATCAGTCTGTCAGCCTACCTTCGTAATTTGAACCTGCTGGCCAACTTCAAGGAGATTTGACAGAAGGGTCAAGTCAAAATATGTGTAGCTCAGCGTGAGCCACATGTTGCGCTGCCTCTTTCTTAGCTGACAGCTGGGAGAGGTGGACAGAGGGAAAACGGGGGGCAGAAGGTGTGTAGGCCCTTACATATGTAGCCTCTATACAGGACATAGAGATGAATGCATAAGGTCAAATCGAAGCCGCTTTGGTAGTGGCCAACGCTGTGTGTCAAAGAAAGGCTGCAGCCTGAAGGCAACACTTCCACTCAACACCCTCCCTTTCCCCCCAGATCAGACCGTCCCAGCTCAAATGTAACTATTGCCATCTGAGAGGCAAAAAACGTGCTCTGTGGAATCTCCTTGGTTCACTTCAGCATCACTATCAAGAATAACGAGATCTTTAAAAAAAAAAAAATTGGCACCAAAGCAACTTGCAACTGGGATTTGGACCTCACGTTGAAATCTGTGAAAGGAGGCCAAAGACTTTCTAAGGGTTTGTGGACTTCACATTATTTCCTTATAGTTTTATCCAACAGAAGAGGAAGCACCTGGTAATGTGTAAGACAAAAGCTGATTTCCATACGCCACATAGTTTTGTGTGCCAAAAACGTGTGTTGAAAAAGGAGACTTGCATTTGTTCTTGACATTTTTTTGCATCATTAAAAAAATTTAAGGCTGGTCTTTGAAGGAAAAAAAAAGAAAAAGTCAATACTACAAAAATTAACAGAAGCACATTGTTATTTATTGGGAAAAAAGCCATAAAAGGGGTTTCTGTGATTACAAGGCAGGCCAGAAGGAGCCTCCTGAATGCCTAGGAAAGATCATACCTAGGAAGATTAGGACACAGTGGAGATGGAAAAAAATCTGGGGGTAAAAAGGTTAGTTTCCAGATTTTTTCTTTGGTTCTCCACAGTTCAATGCTCAAGTTTCTAATGATGTTTAATATGTGATATAACTTGTCTACAACACTGTCCACAGGCTAAAATGCATTCCCTAATGCAAGTGAGACCAAATTACGTTTGTCTTACAGGGTAATGATGGTAAGAAGTCTAAGTAACCTATTACTAGTTATTATTTGCTTTGAAATGTGTTTTGGTTAGTGAATGAAACTGGTGTCAGAGGAAGTTCTGTAGAAACTTGATTTGTAAAAGTTCCCTTTAAAGACGTAGTTTGGCTGAAGCACGTGATTTCCTGACAGCTGATTTGCAGAGAACAAATGATACTGTCCGCTGCAGCAGAAGCCATTGCAACAGCTACATGCTGTGCTCACTTTTAGGGAAAGAAAAACATAAAGGAGCTGTAAGTTGTTTCATCCAGAGGGCTCAAGAGCATCTTTTCTATATCCTATCACTTCTCACGTTGGAGCTTAAGCAAGAGATTGGAGAAAACTCTCTAGCGAATTCTGCAAAAAGAACAACCGTGTCTTGATCTTATAAAAAATTTCACAGTTTCAAGTTGAAAAAGCTGACGTTTGCAAATGAAAGTCTGAGGCGTCAACTAAGATAAATGTAGTTTACGATATACGTAAGTCCATAAGGGCATCTAGTCTCATTTTACAGTCCCACAACCAAGGAGCAGGGGCTGAATGAGTGAAGACACTTTAGGGACTGCAGACAACATGAAACAGGATAAATGAAGTGGCATGCACATATGCAGCTGGTTCCCAAAACTGACAGTAGTGATCATCTGAGAAGGTATGAATGCAATTTATATGTGGCTGCCCTCATTCCCGGGAAGGAAGCTTTAGAAAGTGACACTAGCAGAGCTGACATCGAGTCTCCTTCTGAACAAAATGGGGAAAAATTAGTAGGAACTTAACATTCCTCTAACAGCACACAAAACTCAAATGCCCATTGTAGGAAAGAGATGCAGAATATCCAGCTGCTGTGAAGATTTCCTGACAGGGCTATTGTGGAAGATACTTATTTGTCATCGGTAAAGTTCATTTCGCCCAGGACAGTGCTCAGCTCTGGGAGCAAGGTCAAAAAAACCCGTGTAAGTCCTTAACGCAGAAGGCGTCAGAGGCTGGTCCGCTTTTTCCCTGAGGTTTTGCCCGGTGGAGGCAGTTCTTCGCGAGGCCGCTACCAAAGGTGAAGGAGAGAAAAGCAGCCCGGAGCCCCGAGGGCCCAGGAGAAGCCCGGGGGGCGGGCCGCGGGCGCAGAGCTGCTCTGCAGGCAGGTACATGGGCCGTGTCCGCCTCCCACCTCACAGCCCCGGGCCCGGCTCCCCCCGCCCGGGCGGCGCCTTCCACTCGGGGAGGCCGCGGCCGCCATTTTCCCCCACCCCGCGGAGCAGCCGCCGGCCGCTCCATGGCGCTGGCGCCCCCTGAGCCCAACCCTCGCCCGCCGAGGAGCCGCCGACCGCTCTCCCGCAGGGCCCCCCTGCGCCCAACCCCCGTCCCCGGCCACCGGCGCCCGCCAGTCATCGAACCCGCTCGCTCTCGGTCCGCCCCGTCTGAGGGGAGAAGCTAAGCCCCGCCCCCCGCCGCCGCGATTGGCGCTCCCGAGGCAGCTCGGAGCGGCAATTCGCCTTCCCGCCCGCCAATCGGAGCTTACATCTTTTCCGGTCGCCCAGCCGGCCTGGCCCAATGGGAGGGAGGCGGTGGGCGGGACGCCTCATCCTCACCGAGGCAACGGCCGGGCGGGCGGTTCCGGGTGTGCGCGAGGCGGAACGGCGGCGGCGGCGGGTGAGTGAGTGAGTGAGTGAGTGCTCCGTGCCTGGTTCCGCCCTGCCCCGCCTCAGCCCGCCGGTCCCCGCCTCTCCCTGCCCTGCCCTCTCCCGCCTTCCCGCGCCCGCTTATCCCCTTCCTTCTCAGGGCTCCGGGGCCGGAGGGAGGGGGGGATGTGAAAGGGACGGTGGGGCGTAACGGCCGCGCCGCGAGGCGGCCGCGCGGGCTCCCCTGGGTGACGTCACCCCCGCCGCTGCGGCCCACCCACCTCCCGGGGGGGGGGTTCGCGTTGCCATGGCGACAGCGGCCGTTGGCCTCTCTGAGGGGAGCCCGGGCAGCGCCTCTCCCCTCGCCCTTTCCCCCCGGGCCTGGAGTTGTCAAACCCCCGAAAGCTCTGAGACCCCAACTCTTCCCTCCGGCCGGCCGTGAGGCGGCGGCGGTGGTGTGTCCGGCCCTTCGTCCCGCTGATTCCTGTGCGGCGAGCGTCGGGCGCAGCGCTGAGGGGCGCCTCTCGGCCGGTGGAGCAGCTGTGGCGCCTGGAGCCTGGGGAACTCTTTCTGCCCTGACTGTGGCCCTCGGGTTGTTTACATTTTTTCCGAGTGCGTGTGTAGGATTGCAGCGCTCCTGTTTCAGTGCAATGAGGGCTACTTTGGTAAATTCATTCTGGTTCGTGTTCTTTAGGAGTCAAACGAGTATAATCTTCCACGTAGCCATACAGATGTAGAACAGTGAACTTGTGTAAAAAAAGAAGGGTAAGATCAGAAGTGACGAACACGTGAGAGCCAGAAAAGAGAGCAGGTAAATCATAGAAGAAGCCAGAAGGGGAAAGGTTGCGTCCAACAGGAGCTTATCAAGCGGAAGCAGCAGATTCGCGAAGTGAAATTGGAAAGGACTCGTAGAACGGATTGAAATGGAAGGGGTTTGACAACATTGAGTTGATGTGGAGGAAGCGGTATGAACTGAAGTAAATTGAGATAGCCAGCCTATACATTGTGGGGTAAAAATAAATGCATCCTCAGACCCAAGTGTGTGTAAAGGCCTAATTAGAGTCTTCAGTCTGGAGTTAGGCTTTAAGTGGCATCTGTATCTTAATTTTCAAAACTAAATTAACTACTGTGATTATTGCTTTCCCTACCACCACGTTATTTTTTCCATTTCTGCAAGAATATGTGTTCCTTACTTGCACCTCTGTCGTTTTACTGAAGTCTTGGTCATGCCCCTGTTGCTGTAATGACAGTCTGTGTGGAGTAGTAAGATGTAGGAAAGCAGAGTTCATAGGAAACAGACTGTTTCAGCTTACTGCCTGAAGCTTTCTTAATTATTATTAGTAAAAAAGAAGTAAAAGTAAAAAGGCTTTCATTTTAGCTTAGAAGTTTATGCAGGAGATCATTGCAATTGGATGTACTCCATAAATGCTTTATCTCTCTGTAGCATCTGTGTATTGGCCTGGTCTTTCATTTTATATAAATATAGATATACTTATGATTATAACAATAAGTTCATATTTAATTTAAAAATATAAATCTACAAAGATATGAAGATACCTGTATATGTGTAGCATCTAAGAAAAAATGAGCAGAAATAAGTAACTTCCTAGAACGCTGTGCTAATTTTCATTATTGAAAGAATAGTTGTGGTAAACCAGCAAGTTTGTCTGTTATGTGCCAGTGCTGAATCTTGCTAAACATCATTTGCATTGTTTTGTCTGTTTAAATGAAGTGGTATTTAATTGCTGAAATAAGCCATATAGCATTTGCAAAATCTGTGGCTTAAATCCTACATATTAAACATCTAATTTTTTAAACTTCTATTCACTTTCTAGTGTTCTTGGGTTACAAATAGTCTCTTTAGAGGTGGTAGATCTGATGATAGATGTAGTATTGGAATATCTTAATATGTTACAGAGGTTTTTCTCCATTCATGCATTAACACTATGTGCTTTTTCACTTCCTGAATTAATTCAACATGTAGATTACTTTTGTTTTAAATTTTACCTGCTGAACTAGAGAAACGATATTGTGTCAGGATTAACATACAGTGAATTTGTTTTTTGACTCCTGAAAAAATACATAGCAGCTTTTTTTGTCTTGTATCCTAGAAAATACTGACAGCTTTCCCATTAACTTTCTATAAATTCTTTCTTTAAATTCTATAAACATCTTAAGGGTTAAGGTCGAAGCTAAATAGGGTTAATAAATTATTTGAGATCAACTTAAGCATGTTGTGGTTCACAAATAATCGTGGTAGCTATCCTTACACTTATCTGGGCAAATTTTCTTTCACTGTTTTAGGCTTATTTGGCATTTTTTAAGAAATACCTTGCTATAAAAAATGGTTAAATCCCCCCCCCCCCAATTAATGGAGAATAATAAGATTCATTATAGGATCTTAACTATTTCTTGCAAAAGAAAGGTAAAGGTATGGCATTTTTAAGTGTTACTCATACGCTACAATTCTCTGGAGCTCATATTCAAAACTTCTTATATGACTATTGAATATGTGTTCATGCAGGGTTTCTATATCCCCCACATAAAACGTAGACCCAAAATCATGCAGGCAGATGCCAGTATATGATTTGAGGGCAGGACATTCTGCTATGCAACCATATATACTGTCTTTCAGCTTTTGCCAGCATTGCTACAGTGCTACTTAGGACTTTCCACACAAGCAGGGAATGACACTTTCAAGAAGTAAAGATTGTGGCTGTGGAGCACCATCACATTAAAAACTAGTTAGGCATGATGGGGAGAGAAAAAGGTTTTGCTGTTGAATAAAAGGAGTCTGTGAAAAACAGCTTTCTCTGTCATGGCCAATCTTTAGATCAACAATTCCCTATGATGTCTGAAAGATTATTAGGTTCAAGTTAAGTTGTAACGAAAAGGCTGATTTCAACTTGCAACATGGACTTTGATTATTTTACGTCTCATGAATATTGTTAACTAGCAAAGAGGAAAAACTTAGAAGCTCTTGTCTCAAGAAGCATACTCCCCTTGTTTCAAACCTCTTTTCCAAAAGTTCTTTCTGAAGTTATTTGTATGAAATTTGTCTCTTGAAATCACTATCTAACATATGCATGTGATTTGGTTTTAGGATGATTCCTCTCCAGAATTTTTGTTTGAATGGAAGGATGCTCTTTTCCAGTAGAAGATGGTGATCCTAATGTCTGATCATGGAGAAAGGGATAAGCTCAGTAGAAGTGTTACCTTCCAAATCCTCTCAGGTTACAGCTGTGAAAGTGGTGGTCAAAGAGCCCGAAACAAAGCAAACCCAAAGAGGGAAACGAGTGGGATTTGTGCTTGTCCATGCAGGTAAGATGCAGAAGTGTAACGGCTGGAATGGAAATAGTATGTACACAAACTATTTAATTGGAAGTTGCATTGGCTGGATGATATTGGAAACTCTTAATCAAAATGTAAGTTTTTGGATGTTCTGAATGGTGGGGTTTTTTTCTCCTTGACAAAGTAATCCTCAAACAAAATCCCTAAACTTATATAAAATGTCAAATTCTGCAGTTAACTGCTAAGCCTGGATCTTTCAGTCTATTTCCTGACCCTACAGAAAAATCAGGCATAGCTGTTTCATTACTGATGGTTTCTTGTCTAGCTTGTCTGTAAAGACTGTCTAGTTAAGACTTTTTGAAACCTCTTCAGGCAGTTTGTTGCAGAACTTCACTTTTTCTTACCCTTTGGACAGTTTTCCTCCGAGTCTATTTTTTAATATTGCTCATATATAAGTGAATTACTATTTATTTTTTCCAGGTGTAATGAAGACATCATCTACTCAAACGTGATACAAAAAGGATATGTTATGTGTGTCTTGTTCATAAATTCTTTTCTAGTAGGTTCTTAAATACTGTTAATATTGAAAAATATGACATGCTTATATCTGGCTGTATATTTGTTTTTAGCATATGTGTGATGACATGAGGTGAAGTTGAGCAAAGTAGCCTGGTGATACCTAAAATATTTGAAAAACCAACACGCTACTTGGTTTATAAAAACCTGAAGTTAAAAAAACCCAAACCAAACCCAAACCTCAAAGAACTTATTCTGGGTTGATATTTGATGACCCTGGTATTCTATTTTAAGAGTGAATAGAATTGTTTAATATGTTGTCCTTTACTAGGTTACTCTACTCTGTTTCAAATTCTTTTTTCTTGTGTTAAAAGTGTTAAAACTTAATTTATTAGAGTTTCTCAAAGCTAACATTTCTAGAGGTGAGGAAAGAGAAGTTGAGATAAATACAAGCGTATTTTTCAAGTTCGGGAAGTAGGAAAATGGAAGAAGATGGAATTTAAATATCAGTGTGCTAGTTTTTGGTTTTTTTTCTTATTCTGTATTTAGTTGAATAGTGGGCACTGATAAATTTTTCAGGTATGAAAGTAGGAGGCAGTGGCTGAAAAACAGGGCAAAATGGTTAGATGGAAAAGGATAGACATAAAAACTGAAAATGAGAAAAAGATGGAAAAAAATGTATGATCTTTATTTCCAGGAACTCTCCTAGTTTTGAAACTGGAGTAATGAGCTCTAAAAACATAGCGTAAACAAGAGAAGATTAACAGAATGGCAATTGCAAATTTACAAATCTGTGATAAAAGGAAAATTGGAGTTTGATTTAAACCCAAGGTTGTTGCCCAATAATAGGCAATAAATAAAAAAGTTATGTGGGATATCCTCCAAGAATGAGGAAAACTCAAATCTCTTGGAGTGTCTGAAGAGACTGTATGACACTGAGATTTATACCTGTATGCTTTTGGATATGTGCTATGTATACTATATTTTACTCAGTGTATTTGAATCAATGCTGAAAGGCATAATGTCAATTGAAATGTCACTTTAATCTAGAATAAGGAAGGCTGTATCTTAATCCTGTGTCTTAATGTATAAGGCCTGTATCTTAATCCTTTATGCAAACTATAGGATGTAGCTTGACAGTTAGTATAATCTCTTTTCCTTTTGCCTTACTTGTAGGTGCAGGTTATCATTCTGAATCCAAAGCTAAAGAATACAAGCATGTGTGCAAAAGAGCCTGTCAGAAGGTATGTCTTACCAGCTCCACAGTCTTGTAGTGGAGACATATCTGGGTTTAGCTGCTCAGGCTGTATGCACTTCTAGAGGAAAAATGGAGCAGCAACAGCTAACATGATAGAGAGTCAGTGGAGTGCATGGCCATGAAATGCAGCAACGTTCTCATCCATGGACGAGAATTCCAAAAATTCTTTTTGGAATTTATTTAAACTCTAGCATCCAGATTGCTCTGTGAGTACGGGGATTTCTAGAATTGTTTTCTTCTTGATAGCTCTTAACTTCTTAATACGAGGAGAGGTAGAAACAGGAAAAACAAAACAAAAAATCAAAACGCTCTTACCAAAGCTGGAAAAGGAGAATGGCAAGAATTTAATTTCCACTGAAATTTTTTTTTTTTTAATCTCCTCCAAGAACTTAGCTTTGGAACTGGCAAGTCCTGTATACTAAGTGTTGAATGAGAAGCTGGAAGACCTGTCTCCAAATTTTCTGATGCCTTTTGCTTTCTCCAGGGAGAGGGAGCTGGTGAGCTTGGCAGGCTTTATAGAAGAATCTCAGAGTTGGGCCTCTGATAATTATCACTTCATTTTACAGTTCTGTTGCTCAATCCTAATACCAATCTCATTTTGTAATGAGAAGCCTCAAAAATCATCCAAATTTAACAGTAGCTTCATTAAAGTTATGAATTGGCCCTTATGATACTAATTTTCCAGCTGTGTGAAAAAAGGTTATTTGCTGTTAAGTGTAATTTGTGATTCCATTTGGTTTCTTAAGCCAGGCAGCCAATATAAATAAATTGTATGAAGAACAAACACTTGCAGATTTGTCTTGCAACTGAGGATGCAGACATAGTTGTTTTCTGGGGTTCCCTGGGAGAACTTGACAGTAAGGTCTTGTCCAGTATGAGCCCAAGAAATAATATTAGGCCCTAGAAGTTAATTTTTGTATGTGTATATAATTTGAAGATAACATTGTCTAAGTTTATTTGTGTTCATGTGTTGGCTTTTAAATGAGCTTACTTGTAGATTCTGTTCAATTTCATGACAATTACCATATATGGTACTAAGGTTTTTTGTTGAATCATGGAAGAAAAATTAGAAACATCTTGACTGAAACGTTAAGTATTTGAGGACACCAGGTATAAGAATTTATTTTGCTGTGCATTTGACCATGCAGGAAACAGCTACTAAATGCAGTGTCGCAATGCCTGAGTAGCAAAATCATGCCTTCAGATCTGCCCTCGCGTGGTGCATGCTGACTATTTCCAGTGCCTCTTGTTTTTATGTCCTCTTACCTTTTAAACTAATTTGATGAAGATTTTGTTTTGTGTAGGACTAGGAAAATGTAGGGCTTAGTCATAGATTATTAGAATTTCCTAATCATCATTTAAGCATTTTGTTTTACAGGCAATTGAAAAGCTACAGGCTGGTGCTCTTGCAACAGATGCCGTGACTGCAGCACTTATAGAATTAGAGGTAATTATGTCTCTCTAGTACATTGCTGGATTTTTCTGTAGGAAGGTATTAATTCGAATGGCAAATCTATTGAGACTTCTATTTTTGAGTCTAACATTTAGTTATCTGTGCAGACATAGAAGCTATGCTATTTTTGTCTTTAGCTTTACCACTATATTTTGGAGTAAATTTATTTAAAGGCTTTCTGGAACTGCAAACTGAATAGAAGTTGTCTAGTTGGTGCAATTTGGTTGTCGTCTTAGGTGTACCATGTCAGATGGTCTTTAACCTTCAAGAATAAATGCAGTCATTAAAGACTTACTGAACACTTTGTAGGGAACGTTATTTATGACTTACTGAACTACAGGCAGACTGCACTGGCTCTGCTTTTAAGATGGGGGTAAAAAATCATGCTATTGGTCACATATGTTAACTAGAAATTCTGGGTAAGTCCTTTGCATTACTATCTTGCACTGAGTTATCTTTTATTTCTTGAAATTATGATACAAAGAATTCAGATGTAGTTAGTTAGTCCTATTAACACTCTCCTGTACTAATTATATTGAGATAACTGTCTCTGAGCATGCTTTCTTGAGTTGTGTTATTCATATCTTTTTCAGTTCTTTGGGACAGTTTCACAAAAGTGAGATAATTTTACAAAAGCGATTGCATAAATTTAAGGCTGCTTGGTTTTCCATCCAGTTAAAGGACTATAGGAAAATGAAGTAGGAATTTTAAGTTCACATTTGTCCCACAACATACTTTTGCTATGTGCTTAAATTAATGCTGTTTCCAAAGTCTTTTTTTCTTATATTTTTTACTTTGTTTCTGTGTGATCTCTGATAGGATAAGATACTAGAAGCAGGCAGTTCAGAAAAATGTCTTAAGTGTAAGATAATGCTTTTTTTCCCTGATTTTTATGACAAACTGTGTGTGGAAGAATAGGCCAATCGATGTTTTTATTTCAAAATGGTACTTGTTAATTAAGGTAGCAAGTCTTGATAATCATAAGGAGATGGGCAGCTATTAATGAGGTTTTTGGAGAAGTGCCTTTGGAGTGGTGAAATTTTTACAGCATCTGACTTTAGTGGAGGGTCCCTCTGAAATACTGTAAAAGAGAGCAAAGCTAAAAGAATTTCTGGGATATAAGTGAGGTAGTTTGGTTATTGTCCCAGGTCCACTAATCCCTCATGGCAGTAATGACTGAAACAGGTATTCCTCTTCTCCCATAAGGAGTAATTGCTTCTTCCTCTCCAACTTTATTAGTAAAGAAGGAAAGCAAGGCAAGCGTTGTGCTGTAAAAATAGTTTCCTGGGTTTGGAATTTATGGTAGTATTCTGAGAGGATTAGCAGTGGATTTACTTACACATATGTTGGGAAAGTGTTAATTAACATACTTGATAGGGATAGCGTAAGGCAGGCAGTACATACTTTAATATGTGGTAGACGTGCTGACTGGGAGCCAAGACTTCAGTCATACTTTTAACTTGGCAAGTTTCTTGGCTTTAAACAGTACTTTTGGTCTCCACTGAAGTTTTCAAATATGCTTTCATGTGTTATCTTACATTGTGTTTCCACCTAGCTGTATTCTAATGTGTATCTCTCTAATAGAGTTATTTGTGATGCACTTCCATAAACTAACTGAGGCTACTGTTACTCCACAAGAGTGTTTAGTGTGTCAGTTCCCTCCTCAGTGGAAAAAAAAGTATCTACTTTGTTGTGATTTTTATCATGTTTCTGAGCTACACAGAAGAAAACATATTTTAAGCAGCTTAACTTAACAGCTATATATCTCTTGGCAGCTATGCCTCGGGTAAATATTTTATCTGTTTTTGGCATCCCCAAGAGACTTTTCTTCTTTTACTTTAGTAGATTTAAATACTCTGAAGTGACATCTGTGTAATAAGTTACAGCTTTAAGATGAAATTAGAACCTTTTTATGAAATTACTCCTATCGGCAACCTTTTTCTTCTCATCTTTCTGGGTACTATTCTGGTGACACCTGCCATCGTTCCACTTTTTTTATAATTGTCTTAGTATTTTATGTGTACAGTTGCACAAACCTTATTTTTTTTGTTTTTGTTGTTTTTAAGGTTAAATATTATTTTGTTCAGGTTATTCTGCTGTCATTAATTATTTGCTTTCATTTATTCTTTTGGCGATTTATATCACCTCTGAATTGTGGATTGTTCTTTCTGTTACTGTTAAAGAATACTGGGTTTAGGATTTGGGCTTCTTTTAAATTTAAGTATGTTACTATTCAATTACATTGACGAAAAATCAAAGGTATACTCAAAACAGAAAATGGTGTGATTTGCAGTGGCAGTTTTTTGGATCTAGTATGAGAAATTCCGAAGTGTTAGACTGTCAGCTTTCAAAATGTCGAAAGATTTGTATCTACTTGCATCTCATTCTGAACACCACCCCCAGACATCTCTGTCATTTCTGGAGCTGCGTCTTCTGTTTTAATTCCGATGTTTTTCCTATTGCTCTATGGAAAACAGAAACTGCATGTGGCAAGTCAACAAAGCAAACAGATGAGTTTTTCTCATCAATTGCTAAATTTTATGGGTAAAAATGTAGGTTTGAATGTTGACCGTCTCTGTAATAAGCTATCACTACCCTTTTGTTTATGCAGAAAAACATAGTGACTTTTTGTAAAGTATTTTAGCATTTTGAGTTGGCAAATACATAGTGAAAATCTGTATGAAAACAATGTTTGTTTACATGTGTCACTGTAATACAGAACAACAAACATTTGTGTAATATGATAACAGATTCCATTGTGGAGCACTGTTTGTAACTTCCTGATATTTTGGGTGCTGTAGAACACGTTGTTGTGAGTTTATCTGAAATATTTAATCACTTTTACAGTTCTCAAGGATTTTCAATGTGGTATTCAAAAAAATCTGTAGTTTTTGCAAGGCACAAATATTTTTTCGTGGAAGTGTCACAAAAGATGAATTTTATTCCTCAGTTCTGCTCAATTACACAACTCCTATTACACAGAATTTCAGCTAATCCAAGAGGCATCACTTCAAAGACTTGTTGAGGCGCAAGACTTGCTCTTGATCTTTTATGAGCAAGCTGACAGTTTGCTTGTGGTATGCTGTCTGTTTTTTGTTTTATTTTTGGAGGCCCTAAATGGAGAAAGAGCAGCCTTTCTTTATTGGACTGTATGAATCTCGAGTGAAATAGTGTTCTGTGATTAAGATAATAATACTAATAGCTAACTAGAGAAAAGGTAGGTTTTTTCTGCAAAGTAACAAGAGCAGCTGACCCAGAGTACTGTTCAAATAACTGTGCTGGTCTTTGTAAGCATCAGCTGTATTTGATAAGTTGATTAATGGCAGTTATGTTTTCCAGTTTGTGAACTCTATCATTGCAGAGGAACAAATGAACATGTTACCTCTTTCAGCTTTTGGTAGTAAAGTGGGTCTGGACAAGGTGCTTTGTAAGACTCATCATTTGCACTGCATGCTGCTACAGCCATTATCACAGTACCATTTCTTTTTGCACTCTCACTATCAGCCACCATACGAAGTCTGAATTTCTCTTGAATTGCAAAGGGATTTCGGCAGCTTTTTCTGGGGGCAGAAGGAGATCCTTCTCTACGCACTCCCCTTAAAACTTGCAACTTTCAACAAAACCACATGCTGATTGCATTTATGGCTGGCTGTGAGAACAATGTGCAATTTCAAGCTTTTCTTTGACCATAGAACACTTCAGAAGGTACTGGAGACAAGAACATAAGTTCGTTGTAACAAATGATAAAGATTTCAAACTTTTTTAAGTTTAGTCTTAAGTTTATTAATACTGTGTGTAGATCAATTGTTTCTTTAATCTGACTTGAGTAGAATGTTCTTTATGAGCATCATTTAAATTGGAAATTAATACAATTGGTGGGGAAACGGATGTCACTTTTTGAGTTTTGATCTCCTTGCTACTGAAATTGTTCCATTTACTTTGCATTTCCTTTTGTTGTAGTTGTGGATCAATGCAAAGGATGTTTTGAACCCATTGGAATACTCAAGCAGTGGATTTGTGTGGTTCTCAGCAAAACTTTGCATTGGAAGAATGTGTTTCTTGTTGAATTGTTTTTTGGTTTTGTTTGTTTATTAATTTTATAGTAACTAAGATTTTTGAATATACAATCTTAGTCCCAGGGATTTCTCTTTAAAGAAGAAAGCACAATGCCAGCAGCCTTTTGTTGTATTAAGGGAGTCAACATAGATGAGCTTTTAACACGTAATGGAATGGAAGTTGTTAGTTCTAGTTAAAAGCAATACTATGATGTTTTGCAGCAGAGTGGCTAACAGTAATCTGTGACAAAAGTGTTCTTTAAAAACATTTTAGTTGATTTAATTGAAAGGGATGTGACTCATCCTTGTAGACTATTACTTCTTGTCACTAAATTCCCTCAGAAAAATAAATTTTAAAATTTCAGTGTGCAAAAAGAAATGCCTGTAGACTTTTAATCCCTTTAAAAAGTTGCAAATAAACCATGGCCAGACTGTATCAAAGACAGATCTTTAATGCGTGTTGAAAATAGAGCATTTTAACTATTTGCCTAGATGTGATTCAGGACTATTAGTGTTATAGTGTTGAGTAACTTCTTCAAGCATTCCAACTTTGACCACAGCTAGAAACTTCAGCATGACTGTGTTTGCTGCCAGAACATTTATAAATACATCTTAAAGTAAAAAGAATTCTAAAAATAAAAATTATACCCTCAGTAGCTTGAGAATTTTTAAAAGATGGGCTAACTTGGGAGAATGAAACTCCCGTTTCGTGTCTTAAAGCTTTGTATTATCTCCTTTGCTACAGATTTACACTGTAAGTTAGAGATACTTCAGTGGTGGAGTAGTTGCCAGGTAGTCTAGTATTTTTCACATAACTGAAAGCTTATGTTTTGTTAAAATGCTTTGAATAGCCATTTGTCTTTTCTCTCTTTTTTTCTTTTCTATGGTAGTAGGGTTTGCTGTTAACATGCAAAGCTTATGCTTGCTTTGTTTTCTTGTCTCTTTTTCAGTCTCCTTAGAAATATAAAAGCTGATATCTGCTTGTGTTTTTAAATAAAAGTATATTCCTGAAGATATTTTCGGTATTATCAACTTTTTCCTCCTTTCCCTTCCTCTGTCTTCTTGGATATGTGTTTTGATTGGGTTCTTACCCATCCTATGATAGTCATACAGTTGCAGGACTGCATTTTTCTGAGTGTTTGAAGAGACTGCTTCAATTAGTTCAGTTTATTTTGTTCTCCCTTTGAAAGCATGCACACTTCTGTTTTAATGATATTTCTGCATTCCTTGAAGGTTTTGAATTTTCATTTCAAAATACACCTTTATTTTCATAATTTGTATTCTTCCATTTGTATATCAGAGTCTTGAAATCTTTTGGTCAGACTTGGCACAGATTCATGTTTTCAAAAAGAGATATATTTATGTGGTGTGTTTCATGTCCTTGCCTATTCATTACGTAGGTGTGAATTTCTGTTTCCATTTTTTGTAAAGATTTTTCCGTGCCTCATTTCAAAGGCTTTATATCTTATCTCAGAGACACTCAGGTGGGTATCCATGCATTCACACCCAGTTCCTGCACCATCTAAAGCTGTTATTAGATCACCTTTCAGATCTGTGAAGTTAAAGTAGACCGTCTTCCTCTTGGCAATTCTGAAACCATCTTCTTAATTGAGTGCAGTCTGATTGTAGAGCTCGTGTTGTGAGTGATTGTACTGGTTTGATTCCTTCCGAGTCCTAAAATGAAAGAGTTATGCCACCAAAGAGGCATCTACGATTTTGTTGATGTAGGTTTCTTATTTATCCAATATTCTGTAGTATTCTGAGAAATATTCTTTAGGAAGAAACAGGTGGAATTCCCTTTGTCTTGAGATCCTCTGAATAAGTTGTTTCTTGGTGCATCCTTGATGTTGTGCCAGTGAAGATGCTATGCCACAGCATCAAGCACATCTAGATTTTTATAAGGAAAGTGAACTAGTGCCACTCTGTATCCTGTGTTTTTTTCCCTACCCTCTCTTGATTATTGTGTTTATAAGATGGTAGAGAGCTTTGTGTCTTGACTGCAGAGAGATTCTGGACAGTGTCACTGGGACTTCTGTTCTGATGGGCCCCTCTTACTCCCTTTAGTTGGCCATGACATCTGCTTTTAAGATAACAGCTGTCTTTGCTTTGTGGCAGTGACAGATCTGTAGAGCACAAAATTCTTCCTCTTTGCTTTCAAATATAATGCACTGAGCAAATGTTTTGGAACAGAACATTAGAAATTTGGCTCCAGGCTTGCAGGTCTATGCAGTCTGATTACCCATGGGCAAGGAACTTGGAAAGCACTAGGAATAAGCATTGTTCATCCTAATGCATTCCTGTTTTTACTTTGTCCTCCAAGTACCTTTCACCATTCCCATTTAGATTCTTTCCATCACTTCTCTGCTCCTTTTGTTCTAAACTTCACTGACTTAATTTTCTTCATATTTGTAGAGCCTGGGGAGCAATGAAATCGGTTAAGCTAACGGCTGCTCTGCCATCTTCCACCTTTTCAAGGCCATCATCTTGGTAGCCTTTTAAAAATCAAATTTCAGCTCCTACCTCCCATGGGAAGTTATTTTCTGTGCACTAAACTGCAAATGTTCCTAAAATCTTTGCAAATTTACTTATTTTATGTGAGGTATAGCTGTCAAAATGTACACCACAATGAATATACACAGTGAATTTGAAGATCTGTTGTGGTATGGGATAAAATGTTATGTTACTTCTTGGATGCAGAAGGAAAAAGCAGAAAATCAAAATTAATAGTATAGAATGAACATGGAGAGATTACAGTCTTTTTCATGATTATGTATTAATCATATATTCATGATTTTTCTGGCAGATAGCATTTTAGTGACTCAAACACTAAGAACACTTTAAATATCTCTGTAAATTAGAATCAACATCTTACAAAACAAGTTTTCAATTTACGCACTACCTGCTCATTTGAAAGTTAACAAAAGCTAACTGACTTACTAACATCAAATGTATTTTTCATTTCTGTTTTCTCTGTCTTTCTTTTGTTTCCTTGTATTCATTCCAAATTAATATGTACAGAAAGGAACTGCTTCACTTGACGTTTAAGACAGAGCTTTGAGCTGTTTCCAGTAGATTTGTTTCCTGATTCAGCTTATGTTACATGTACTGTAATAGTATGACCATCTAATTTCATTGATGTGTTCACATGTTGTTTAGAGAATTGTTTTCTTTGTCACATCAGGTTGTTATGCTGTTTTACTAAAAACAGATATGAAACTCTGAGAGTGTGCAGCATCTCTGAGATTTTACTGTCGGACTGCTCTGGGCTGTTCTCTTTCTTTGTGCTGTACTCCATTTCTGTGCTTGCATCTAGAAACAGTGAGACTCCTGAACTGTGCTACTTTAAAACTTTGTGTTTTCAAACTCATGGGGATGCTCTAATGAAATGAGGGGGGAAGAAGGGGTAAAAATGGGTGGGTTTAATTCTAGCATGCAAAACTTCTTGTTTGAGAACCTTGACTTTCCAAAAAGCTATGGAAGGTGCTTATAAAAGAGGAGTTAGTTTTTAATTACTTTATCAAATGTTGTTCCATACTTTCTGTGAAATATGTCTTGGTTAAACTTCCTGATCACAGTAATGGCTGTCCTTATGATATCAAGTAGATATTTTCCAAAGTGAGTTGTTAGTGATGCCAATTATTAATTTCTGTGTGCAGGGCTGCAATCATAGGCTTAAAATGTTGAGGAAATGTACAGTTAATTTTTGCTCCTGTGTCACAAAGAGTTTTAAAGGTAGACAGTGGTTTGTGCAGTGATTATTAGATGCTTCTTAAGTTGACTGACAGGTTAGGGACCAAATTAATGGTGTATTTTGGGGGAGGAAGGAAGAGATTTTCACTTGTTGTAAGGCTTTTGCTTGCATATAATTGAGCATCCTAAATTGTTGGGTGATTGTTGTTTATATTACCTCGTTATTACACTTGAGATATATCACACCCTATAGAGGGTGTAAGGTATCCATGATAGTAATTTGAGATGCCCTGTTCAAATCGCTGTTGTTTTTGTTGTGCAAGATTAAACTACTAGAACAAGAAAATGCCCTGTACCAAGATCAGTGTTATCAGATCAGTTACACAAAGGTTTTGATCTAGTCTGTTATTGACGTGGCCTTATATTGTTTTGTTCTTATTTTTAGGATTCTCCTTTTACAAATGCAGGATTGGGGTCTAACCTAAACCTTCTGGGTGAGATAGAATGTGATGCCAGTATCATGGATGGAAAGTCATTAAATTTTGGAGCAGTTGGAGCACTGAGTGGTATGTTAACTATGTATTATAAAGCTAACTACTGGTTTAAGTGCAAAGATCAATTTTGTTCTTTTTTGTTACTTTTTCAGAGGGGGGATACACACATTATAAATATTGCCCCGTGTGAATACATTCTGCCCCCTTTAAAAAAGTGAGAGGCATTCTTGCTCCCAGAAACACTGCTTTGTGTAACATACTGTCTCACTGTTTCACTGGTAATACTTTGATGCAGAGCAATTGTATGATACTATACAGTTGCTGATGGATTTGTAGATTATTTTCATAATGAAAGGCAACTATTATAAAAAAAAAAAGAGTACAAGCACTTAAATTAGGCTTTATATTTATTTTTGTTCTTTGTCTCCTCAAAAAACTTACTGGTACATCATTCAGTCATAAAGCCAATTGATATTTTGGTCTCTTAGTTAACAGAGTTGGCCAAATTAGGATCCTAAGGGACCGAAATTTCCTTCATAGTGTGAAAAGGCTATGCAGGGTGCTGGCCTGCAAACTGAAGCCTCTTGTGTGTTCCTGAGAATGGGCATATCTGCTCATCTGTCAAGCTCCTTGCTTGGAACATAAAATTTCTGTATATTGTAGATTAGATTTTTTTCATTGTAATTTCTCTCACATGATCCGTTACATTTGGATTTTTTGTGATACAGTTATAAGGTTAGATATATTTGCATATGGGACTGACAATTCGAAAACTAATATGCTTCTTTTTTTTTTGTCTAGTTTTAGCTTTCAGTACAAAACAAATACAGGTATACAGTCCCAAAGAGGGATTGTTGAGGTTTTGTCATAAATGCGTTGAACAGCCTTAACTGTTACTACTGAATAGCTTTCCTGTCAACATTACAAGCTTTATTCTTCATCCTAGAATAGTTCTAAACCATGGTAATAACTTCCTCATGTAGATTTAAATCTAAAATAAATAGTAAAATTAAGTGTTTCAGGGCTTGTTTGTTACAAAATGCATCCTTCCAACCATGGCAAAGGAGGATATGAGGGAGTGAGAGAAAGTGAAGCCCAAATCCTGTAATTCCTGTTCTGGCCAGATAGGTCCAAATGAAAGCTCTTTCCATCTTGAAAAATTAATGCTCATAAAACTCTTTGGCCTGTAGAATACCACAGATTTAATTTGAGATTTTTCTGGTGGGAGGTCACTCTTAATATGTCAATATGATTCCTTCTCTTTTTTAAGAAAGAAAAAAGAGGGAGGGAGGGTGTTAGAAGGCCTTGTCACCACTGATAGAACATGTGAAAGAAAAACTGGTGGAGTTGTTATTAAATTGAAACATAACACCACAAGGTGTCTCTTAATGAATTGGCACAGCCTTGGAAATAAAAGGAAGCTGACTTCCACTGCCAAAATGAACACTACAGTGCTATGTGGAAAAATATTTTAAGGTTTTGTTCCCATTTTTTGCTAATTTTTCTTTTCAGGAATCAAGAATCCGGTTTCAGTTGCAAATAGATTGTTATGTGAAGGGCAGAAGGGAAAACTCTCTGCTGGCAGAATTCCACCTTGGTAATTGCTTTGTTCTGCTTGACTTTGCTTTGGTCTTTCGTCTCTACTGCATGCAATATTTGAAGGTTATATCCTATCCCAAGAAGGCTGGTGGTGTTTTACATACCAGCCATAGTGTGCCTTTAAAAAAAGATAAGCTTTGTTCTCTTGATCTTGAAACATCTTGTGCACTTGATGAAGCTGTGGGCAGAATGAAGTATTGTGAGCAGATAGTAACATCATTTTGTGATAATTTCTGTCTGTGTGATTATTTCCAGTTACGTCATGCTGAATTCTTATGGTTTTTTACTGTAGCATTTTGAAAAATCCCTAAATACATCAGATTAAAATTAAATTTTACTGACTTTGCCTCTGTCTACATTTCAAAAAAGCAACATAGTTTTTAACAAGTATATAAAAGAATCCTATTTCACTGCCTGTCTTTGAGGCTTTATTTTGTAGCTTGTATGGAAATGTGCAGTGTTTAGTAACTTATTCTTATCTAAGCCAAAATGGGAAGTTATTTTAAAGATAAATTTAATAGTATTTTCAGCAACAATGAAAACATGCACTCCTTTATTGAGACGGATATAATGCTTAGATGGAAGAGCTAAGTATTAAATGCGTAACAGCTTTACATATTATGGCATCATTTTGGAAAGAGTCTAATAAATGTGTCAGAATTGATTGCTCTTAAAACCATCTTATTTTCACTAGTAGTTTAAATTGACAAGTAGAGAACGTGAATGATTTATTCATAATAATTGACTGCTATCCTCAGTAATCATACCAGTTGCAGAAATTTGCTACCGTTTGTTAACTAATGGACTGTAGTATTTGCCAATGTATGCTACGCTTCTGTAGTTTCAAATATGTGTATTTAGATTTATAAATTTTTCTTTCCTTACTATGCTATTCTTATTCTGTAAAATTAACCAAACAGTCTGTACCTGGATGGTATTGTATTCCAATTTAAACAGTGAGGAAAAGCACTATTTCAGTGTTTTGTTGTGCAGCACAGGAAGGTCATAGATCAAAAAAAGCCACCCTAAAACCAAACCATCAAGAAGCAAATTTTGGGTTTAAAACTTTTTTTTTTTTCTTTAGTGAAGAAAGAAAAGAGTAACTGTAGTTAGTGTAATAACTGCTTTTTTTCCAGAGAACTTTACTAAAGAATAAGGACTTGAATTTCAATTGCTGTTAGTAGCTCATTTATTTAGATGTCGGGAGAAACCAGGGCTTAGCTAAGTTAAAGACAGTATCAAATGAGGTGGGTTTTTTTTGCTGTTCCAGAACTAGCACTGAAGGCAGCTACAGGAGCAAGCACTCATGATTTTGGTTTATCTGTATCATCACAGTGTTTTCTCTAATTGTTATAAGGAAGAGCACTAGGGCATTTTAGTGTGTTTGCTGTAACTTCATGACCTAGTTTATGCTGCTATTATTTTAAAAATAACTGGATGGTAAGGAAACTATATCCTCTTGCTCTCAAAGGACAAAACTAAATCTTTCAAACACTGTGCAAGGTCTTGGCTAACAGATGCTTTTAAAGAGAAGTGAGCTCAAACTCTCAAGGTGAGAGGTGAATTGTCTTCGGAGCCAACAGGTAGAGTTTATTGTGCAAATATTATAGACTTGAGTTATCTAATACATATTTTAATTTCTTTTTCACCATTCTGGATTTTGCTCTTTTTTATTAGAGCAAATGAGTTACCCTGGGAACAGTCTATAGTAGTAGTGTATGATGGGTTGTGCTTTAGACTTGCTTTGGTAGATTCTCCTGTATATAGAGGGTATCCCAAGTTCAGAATGATAGAGCTCGTGTTCATTATAGGTGATGACTAGTGACAATTTCATGCCTTGCCTTTCTGGCAGGGTTTGGCATGACACGTTGTTTTGGGACTGAAATATATTCCTGCACGAGCTGGGAATATATATAGTCAAATAACAAGAGATCAGCTGTATTTTTGGCATTCCTACTGAGTGTCAGGATTTTAGTAACTGATTTCTATTTGTAAGATATGCAAGTTTCATCTTGTTTCTCATGGGCAAATAGTGTATTGGGGAATCTTCCAGATGCTAAGACTAAGAACCTGTCTTGTTAAAGAAACCTAGTAGTAGAGGCTTTTCTATAGCGTGATTTAAGATAGCTTAATGTTTTCTGGCCAGAATGTTTGGCACATGACCACACAAGAAAAATTCGGGAGCTGTGAGATTAGTAAAAGTGACATTATGGAGATTCTTGTCTATAACAGAACTCATGGAGACAGTTTGGCCTGCTTACCCCTGTTCAGCACCCATTTTTATAGTGACAATTCAAAACCAATTCAAAGTGGTACATTTCCGATTTTCAGTAGAAGAAGTTCTAATGAGCAGAAATTAATTCTGGGATGATAAGGTTATTGGGAAGGAGTGATCAACTGTCCTAACTGATGTGTCCAGTTTGTAAATAGCTCTGTGGAATGTGTCACTCTGGATCAATACCCTGTCATCTTGTTTAAAACACAGAATCCCACTATACAAATTAAAATTTAAAAAGTTTAAAGTAGAAAATCCCTGAATGCATGAATGCATTTCTTGAAACTTCTAAGGTTCTTATGTATTTTATGTATAGGTCCCTGTCCTACTTCATTCAGCTTGATGTTCTCAGGATTTTCTCTGCCTATGTATGCAGGAACAGAAAATAATGAACTTGTAAACATTACATACTATCATATAAGATATTCCTGATCATTATATAACTTTACAAAAGAAAGCAGTACTGTAATTGTGCAGTTATGTATTGGATGGATCTTTGGAAGTGGTCTTTGGTCACAGAATAATCAGTTAGAATTTTTGTAGTAATAAGTTTGAAGATTTTCTGTTTCTTATGCTAAAACCTCTACCTTCCTAAGGGAAAAGGCTGATTTACGTCTATTTACTATTAAGTGTAGATATGTAAGAATTGCAAGATGGTACAAATACACCTAAACATCTCTTCTTTTGGAACTGCTTAGTACTACTGATATCTAATTTCGTGTCTGTATCCCTTTTTCAGTATTAATAGTAACCCATATGGGAAAGAATCCCTTTGTAGGGTGGGGTTTTTTTCCCCTTTGGGTATGCAGGGATTTGTAATTGCTTCACAGTTTCACAGTACTTTAGGCAGGATGTGTACATTGTGTAACTTGTAGGACAGCGTGTAATCAAGAGAGTGCCTAGAATGAAGATTTGCACCACCTTTATCTCTACTCTGTATTTCTTCAGAACAATTTCTTCTTTGAAACAGCGATGTCAAGAGCAATTGCTGAATTTAATAATAAATGTTACAAAGTGAGTTTGTTACATTCAGGATTGCCTTGATTATCTTGAATTAACCCAACCTTCTTCTGCCACTTCTGTTTACCTTGGTGTGGCCTGTCTTCCTACAGCCCATATTAAATGGTCCTGTTTGGAGCAAATAACACCAGGATAACCATATTCTTGGAGAAAATTGCCTAAAAATACCATTTTTGGAGACCTATACTTGCATTTTCATTAATATGGTCTAGTTTGCCTGGAACTAGAAAGCATATCCAAGCAGCTGCTCCTTGCTGGGAGGATGTTTTCATCTTCTGTGTGTTCTGAGCCTGTGACAATTACAGAGTACTCTTTGTTTGATATATTTGCAAGAAAGATCTTTTTATCTTGTTTGTGCGGAAGCAAGTTTCAGAGTAGCAGAGCACAAACTCATTCATCCTTTGTTTTGGGGGTTTTTTTCCCCCTTTGGAAAATTGTATTTTGAATTAGCCTTAAAGGCTTTTGAGACTTGGTGGGGTTTTGGCTGCTTTCTGTAGCCCACTGGCTTTATTCCCTATTTTTCCTCTCTCCCAATAAATCAAACTTAGTGGTAGCTGTTTAGAGGTAGTTTTGGTTTTATGTCAGCTTAAAGTACTGCCCTGTTCCTTCTTGCCTGCTGCAGCTTTTCTACACAGATGATTCTCATGGCAACTAAAGCAGTTCCCTAGTGCCAGGCTGCTGGTTCCCACCCTCTTGCCACCCTGTCACCTGTGGCTGGTACAGTTGTGTGTGTGGCTCTGCACTGAACCGGATCACAAAACTGGCTTTTTGGGATGGTGTGAACACTGTCTAGTCTTGCTTAGATTATAAAGGTTTGACTACCTGCGGAACTGAGCTCAGGCTGTATGTTCTGTAGGAGTCTCTTACCAACTAATTCTGTATCAATTTATAGGGGATAGGTAGTACAGACAACAAAGCACTGTTTTTTTTTTTTTTTTTTTTTTTGTAAACTGTTCATTTTAACTCTTCTGTGATTATGTGGTCCTTTCAAGACATCCAAACTGAAAAGTTTTTTAGAAAAGTAAATGATCTCTGATGTTATGAGGCTTCAATTACATGTCAGCAGGAGATGTCTGCTTCAACTAATAACCATTCTTTAGGACCAGAACTGGAAAATAATTTATGCCCATCTTACAGGAGGAAGAGGAAACTGGGAGTTAAGAGCACAAGTGTGAACAAAGTAAAAGTCATGTTACTTAAGTTTTGAGACCACCTTGGGTGCTTTTTTTTTTTTTTTTTTTTTTTTTTTGCACTCTTCATAAATAATAGTCACTATTACTCTGTTTTTAAGTATTAAAAAAGCAATTGTGAGATTGCTCGTAAAATGCAGTGTTTCTGACTGATCTGTGTTATTCAAGTTATCATATATAAAACTAATATTTGAGCTTGCTGCTTTCTCCACCTACTCTTCCTTTCTGCGTAAATTGTTTTATTGAACAGGAAGTGTTAATTCATTTCCTGAGAACGTGTTGTTGATAGAAAACTTTTCAAGACCAAAACCACCTTCTTTTAGTCCACAGAGAATACTATTTAATTAGGTTTGGCTACTGTCTGTGCTTCTTACGTTACGAAAGTACAGGTTGTTTCTTGAGTACTAGCTTACCTAATAGGAAATGCTTGAGTTCTCCCAAAGTACCCAGTAACTTATTCTACAGTATCTTGCAACATGAACAATATTTATCTGGAGCTGCACTAATGATGGTAAGAAATGTATATTTAACAATTCAAATTCTTATCTAGATAAACTTTTTTTTTTTTGAGGTTGTTGCAAAGAAAGACTGGATACACCTCTTGTATTGGTTGTCATAGAGAAGATAGAAAGTACCAACTGAAAATACTACTTGCTTAAAGCTGCACATGTCAGCTATAGCACTGTCAAGAAAACTTCCAGCAGCATTAATGCCATCAAATTTGCTATATTAATAACATTCTTAGAAATTGTAGTACTGTGTGGTCCCAAGGACTTCTTTGGAGCTGAAATAACTTCTTTAGCTTCATGTTCATAATTCTGGTATTTCTGTAAAACTTCTTGAAGTTTCTGTAAATTCTCAGTCTTTACTTCTTGAGTCCATTAGGCAATTGTTTTATTCTTATTTCAATATGGAATATGAAGTTAAGATTGGAAATAGTTGTCCTTTATTGTGTTGCTGTTGTTGGTACTCTTGTGCAGCAGCTTTCTGAAAATGTATGCTTCCCAACTACCATATTCCCCTTTTCAGGGAATCAGATTTAGTAAGAGGAAACAGTATAGATCATGGAGATTTTCTTTGATTTCTGCCCCTCCGCTCCTCCCCCCAACCCCCCAAGTTACATGTCTGTATATAACATTATGCTGTCATTCATTGTCACAGCACTGCATACTGTCTCTATACTGTGAAGTGTTCAGTACTGACTAGAAAACACTTCTCAAATTGTTGAGTTTTTTTTGGCAAATATATTAAAAATTCAGTAGACTTGACTCACTTGCAAACTCTTGATAAAACTCCACAAAACAGACCTTTATACTCCTAAATAAGGCTTATTTTATGTTGTACTTTCAAAGGACGACTTGATATTTTTGTGGCACTGGCTGACTTTACTGGAAATACCTTACCATTCTCACCTCATTCATCCCATGTTGTCTTCAGGATCTAACTAAGTTATTATAGAGAGCAACACGTTAGATGGCTTTGTTCTGGTTTATCTGCAATGAAAAGCTGGTGCTATTTGGTAATTAATTTCAAATTTAATAGCACATATTTTTATCCGACACTAAACTTAATGTCAGAACTGCATAGTCTTTTAATGAAACTACATAAGGTTGCGGAATTTAATTATAGCTGACGTTTCTGTGAAATGTAGACAGCTTACCATTTGAACATGACCAAACCAAATAGAAAAAAATAATTGCAAGAAAAGGGGGATTTGTTATATGGTTTTGTTTAAACTCCCTCTTCTGTGTCTCCTAGCTTTTTAGTTGGTGAAGGAGCTTACAGATGGGCAGTTGATCACGGGATACCAGCATGTCCTCCAGGTATCATGGCTACAAGTGAGTAAACTGGTGGTGTCAGTAGGAAGAACAGGACAGAGTAATTTTAAACATTCAACTAGCTTATGGTATTATGGTATACAAGGATGGTTCAAGCTTACTCATTTTCTATTAAGTAAATAGAAAAAAATATAAACTATTACTTCAGCTGCATTTTATAAACATCTAATTCAAGTAATTTTGTGATTCTAGAGTTAAATCCAATGAAGGACATCTCACTGAGACTTTTCAACAGCTCGGTCCTGCAGGTCTCCTGTTGTGATCCATCTCGGATCCTAAAAGCACCAACTAGCCGTGTATCTAAATTTGGCTGGTGCCAGTTTGACTCTCAGATTCTACACCCATCTCCGAGTCTTTGTCCAGAATTGCTCTGGTCTAAACAGGCCGTCAAATTAATTTGCCTGTTTTTTTAACCTAGGTAGGCTTTGCTTCATCTAATATGGTGGAATAATCCAACCCAGAAAATGGACTTGGATTATACTGTTTATTAGTAGTAGTCAGGTCTCTTAAAAAACCTTTTTTTCTTAAAATAAAATGATTATGCTATATTCATACACTGTCTATAAATTAGAATTAAAATTAGCACACTTACCCATGGAAACAAGGATGTGGTTCCCCATGTTTCTCTTCTTCAGTCCTCCTCCCTTTTGGAAAGTGCCATTACTGTCTGTGGTTTGCTGTAGGCGAGAGCATGCCCTACACTTCCTGTTGAAGTTATGCAGGAAAGAAATCAGAGATCTTTACCTAATGAAGAAGAACACAGATGATTACAGAATGTTGCTGCGTATAAGTAGACCCTAAACCAGAGACTGAAAACCCAGGGCTCCCATTAAGGCTTTTATTTGGTCTAGTACTGAATGTAGATAAACATTAAGAAATTGCAGTTCAGTGCTTAAATGTAACCCCCAAAACAGTGGCAGCATATTACTTAGTCACGCCAATTTTCATCCATACTCATGATACATTTCATTATGAACAGAAAGTTTTGTTTTGGAGTTCCATGTGACTGAAACTTTTGCCCTATCCATCTGCTGTCCAAAACTTGTGGGACAACTTTTGGAATCAGTTGCAGAGCACCTTTATTTCTGTGACTCTAGAAAGAGTAAAAAGAGGGGTTTTTTTGTGGCTTTTGGGCTTGTTTTGTTTCAGTAAAGTAGTTGCTAGTTATGTGCAGGAGATACTCCAGAAGGAAGGATTCTTGACTAATTCTCTTTGAATGCACAGGGTCTTTCATTGTTTCTAGTACCAGGGTGTTTCTGTTCTGACAAAGATGATTAGATTGTAACATTAGTTGTCAGATGATATTTTCCTAGCTGAGATGTACCCTGGTCAGAGAAAATATGCATGTTATGCCTTAAAAAAAAAAAAGGGATGACCACTGCTAGTTTGGTTTACCTAACCCAGAATATGAATTTATGTTGGAGAAACATCAGAAGAATAATCACAGCCAATATATTTTCCCAAACCTGCTCCAAAACACCAGTGACTTCTTTTTGTCTCCTCAGTACACTCAGAATGCTTCTATTTAGCAAAACAATTTGTGTTCAAACAGTTAAAACAACCAGGACTGGGAAATTAATCCTATTGCAAAGTCAATGCAGAAATGCCATTTAGTGTTGCAGTGTCAATGGAAAAAAATATTGGTATTAAAGTTGTCAACCCACTTC
The DNA here is from genome assembly GCF_001431845.1 of Calidris pugnax. NCBI lineage: Eukaryota > Metazoa > Chordata > Aves > Charadriiformes > Scolopacidae > Calidris > Calidris pugnax. The sequence goes on along the minus strand of NW_015090786.1, from coordinate 8,432,219 downwards.
TGCTCCCCACGCCCCCCGCTTTCGCCCAGGTTTATACATACTGAAACACACACACATATATGATTATATACTTGAGCCATTGCACAGGATGGACCTGCTGCAGGAGTGAAGTGATGCTGTGAAGCAGACCGTAGACTGTTAAGCCTACATGAATGTTTGGTGGAAGAATGATTTCCAATTAGGGTAATTAAAGGATATGATGAAAAATTTAGAGGCAGACACTGAGTTTCAATCAGATATTCTTTGTAATAATGAGAAAATTACTTGAAACTGATTTTTTTCACAGGTGTTCTCTAATTCTGTTGCTTGACCCTAGCATAGATGATAGTTTATGTCTAACTGGATTTACAAGAAGAAGGTATTTGACTCTTATAGTCTTGTGCTTCAGTTTTCTTTTCATAAAAGATGAGATGGCAGTATCTGCTATTTAAATGCCTAAAATGGATATTTAGGAAAACAATACTAGCTTACATTAAGACTGCATTATTAGCCTTTTAAGAGGCATCTGAGAAAAGATTGTTTGAACAACTTAAAATTTGTCAGTTTTCCTATGATTTGAGTACACTTAATTTTGCAGTTAATCATTGATGGCAGTGAATGTAATTTTTTTCTTTTAAAAAAACAACACAACAGCAAGAAAGAGCAAACAAAAATATGAAAAACCATTTCCAGAAAGTGTTATGCTGATTTCCATACCAGTTCTTAGCAAAGCTAGTCTTGTAACATGTAGACTTCTTGTCAGTGAAGCTAGAAAGTAACAATTAACACAATGTGTGACAACATGGGATTGTTATAGCTGAAAAGAAATTGGAAACTGTCTCACAGGTAACATACAAGTAAGCCAAAATTCTGTTTTCCAGTGTCACCAGGGGAGGGACAGTTAGATGTGCTTCAGAAACAATTGAAGAGAATGTTGTTTCTAAGCAACCACAAAAGATCTCATATGAAGCAAACTTCGGGGAAAAAAAAAAAAAAAAGGGGGAGACTTTCTGATTATGGTTGCTACAATTGCTTTGGTAGAGTTTGGATGGAGAATTGGGGGTAAATTAACTTGAAATGACATGACCATTGAATAGCTCTGTAAAACGAAGAACTGAAATAATTTCCAAACACGAGGAAAATTCGTTTAGTAACTTAATCGCTAAAAGCCAAACCCAACCCTTCAAAACCCCCTCATCCAAATCTTAGACATGTACTTGCAGTAAGTATTAGTAGGAGAACTGGGTGCGTATGTTTTGGCTTCTCTGTGCTTGCACATGGAAAATATATTCTTGTAGTTGCATTATTCTGTCTCCCTTTTCCTGGACCTGAGATGGGAAGAGTAATGTTATACGTGCTCTAAGGCTGTGGGGTTGTGTGGTTGGTTGTGCACAGATGGAGCTCACTGTATGATCAGTTACAAAGAAAGTTGCACGATCAGCTTTGTGGTCACACTCCGTAATTCTCTCAGAACTATCAAAGTATCTAAGTACCAAACGAAATGATGTTTTAAACCATGTTACTTGTTAAACTACATCAAGGTTATGTCACGGCTCACCTGCTTTGTCTTCTTTGGTTTGCCAAGTGTGCGAGGAAATGGGATTTCTACTGTTTGTAGAAATCTGGTGGCTTTCCAGTGTAGTGAGTGGGTGTTTTTTAAAAAAAACCCTGAAACATGATCTGCCTGTATTGCCTGAAGTCTGCAAGAAACCTGAATTTATTAATTCCTGTTCATACTAGAGCTTGATTCCTGCCAATACTAGAGCCCATACTAGCTTCTGCTGGAGTTTTGCTACCCTGTGCTAGGGAGACTGCTTTGAAAGTGTGATCAAAGTGTTAAGAGTGTAATTACAGCTTAGAAATGCTAATTTAGTGTACCATGGAACCTCTTCGGAATGTTAAAATTATACTTTACATAGACAACAGAAACCTGAGGTACATCTTCAACTGTCAATATCTGTGCCTGCACTAGTAAGAAAAGAACCACTTTTGTCTGAATTTCTCAGACCAGCTTAAAGTAGATGCAAAGTAGTTGATTTGGCAAAGATAATGTGGTATAAGACAGCATCTCACAATTGCTTACAATTTTAAGTCTTCAAAGGGAAAGAGAAGGAAGGTAACTACTCATGCAGCAAGTTTGTACCTCTAACAGTGTGGAAGGGACCAGAAGTACTTCAGTACATTATATTACATAAGAATAAAAGCAGCTGCAGTGGATCCACAAAGCTTGATAACTGGAATCCAAGAGTAGCCACAAATGATGTTTAAGGAAGAATATAAGAACAGAACAGATATATTCTTGCCTTTCCCTACCACCATTTGCTATGCCAGGCTGTGTTCCCGAGTCATGACCGGTTTCTGCATACATGGAGGTGACCGGTGGCATTTTCTGCCATGAAATTGGTGTTTCCTATTGAGCCCATATTAATTTCTAGCATCTGCAAAAACCTTCACAACTACGGGTTGTGTGAAGAGCTACCTCTTCATTATTTTGAGACTTGCTGAATAAAATCTGCTGTTTTATTGTCAGGTCACTACTCAGAATTCTTCTTTAGTCAAATCCTTTTATTACCTTGAATAACTTAGTGTAGTCAGTAAAATCACATTTTATTGAACAGATTAAGTGCTACTATAGGTTGGTTTGGCATTCCACTTGAAACAGGCTCTCTATTTACTCGTACTTTGTTTTGCATTTTTAAACCAATTTTGTGTATGCAAGGAAATTACCTTTTATCTTATGGCTGATTGGATTCTGTAATGAGAGAGAGCCTTTTCTAGGTAAGCGTCAAGCAGATTGCCATACTTCTACTGACACCCTGTGTCTCCCTGTCCACCAATATTGCCTACCAAACCTACTTCTTGTCCAAACCCCTAAACCTCACCCCACTCCCAGATCTCTCCTCCACTTCACTATTATTGCATTAAGAAAAACATTTGCCATATTACTGGAACTGTGCTGCAAGGTTGAGTCAGTAGCTCAGGGCAGTGGCTTAGATAATTTGATAATAATGTTTTGTTCCATTATTTTTAAGGTTAGAATGAAAGAGATTTGGAGAGAAACTCAAGGGTTTTGGGAATTTGATGAAGAAGCTTGGTTAGTCTGAATACACACCTGGTTTTAGGAAACCGAGAGGTATCTCTCAGATTGAAGATGTTTCTCTTTTAACAGTTAAAGTTGCTACCTCTATCCCATACTATTGCAGAGTAAATGAGCTCTCTTAAGTGCATGTTTTCACTGGCAATAAAAAAAAGGAAAAAAAAAAAAAAAAGGCCAGACATGATGTAAGTCCTCCCTGGAATTGAACATAATATTGTAGATTCACTTGCAGTTTTGAACTTTGAACAGTTAAATGTAGCCAATAGAATGGCTATAAATTAGTTCAGAAAAAAAAGTTGAGTTGAAGGAGAAGATGCTTTGAATGAAAATCTTCCAGGGAGCAGGAAAGGCTGCTTGATGGAAAAAAGAGATTTCTTCCAGGGAGTAGTAAGAAATGGTATCTCAAGCAACAGTTTGCCCTGAGTTATTGTTATAAAGAACAGATCTATATAGTAGTGCTCTGAGAAAGATAGGTTATTTTTTATGTTTTTTTGATGCTAAGTGTGTTTTTTTTCCCCCGTTTATGTTGATGTCTGTCAAAGTATGGCAACGTGAGAAGTAGCACTAGTAGTCTTGGGTCCCGACACAAGCATAAGTGGTGTTAATTTGTCATTTAGAATAGCTTTGTTAAAATGAAATTTATTTTCATCTGTCTGTTTTCATTTGTGCCATTTATTTTAGCAACTGCTCAACAGAATTCTTCACTGGATCATTTTAATTCCTGTGGGTTAACTAATTTGCTAGTATATTCCTTTTTAATTCGCTTCCCTCCAATAGTTGCATTCTCTTTTAATACGGAATAAAAAGATAAATTGTGGAAAGTTCTCCATTCTGGTTCTTTCAGTTGACTATAAGAAATGTCTGCCAGGGGGTGCTATATGATTGGTCAGAGCTCAGTCTCTACTCCAAAGATTTAAAAATATTCTTTGGCTTTTCTTAGTATTTTCAATTTACAGTTTGCATTTAAAAAACTGATTGCTGAACAGTCATTGCATAATGTTTTCTTGTATAATAATTGTTTATGACTGTAATAGAAACATTGGAGTTTGTTTGTATTTGTGTTCCCAGCTTGCTACTCCACCAACTTCTATTTGAAAACTTAATTCTTTGCTTAAATATTTTTTTTACTTAGCCTGAAAATATGGAAGGGAATAATGTGGCTTGTAGAAGCATAGGAATTTTAGGAAACACGGGCTTTTTACTAAAAAGTTTTTGCATTAGCTTTGGACAAGGAGTGTTAGTGTACTATAGTAAACAGCCTGTCAGTTACAGGGTTACTTAAAATGCACAGACCTAGAATTAATGAGTAGATATGTATGAATTTTACCATTATTAAAAGAAGAAAAAAAGAAAGTCTTGCATTTTGTTCTGTATGTACAGTTCAGTAGTTTCAAGGAGTCCATGAATATGACAATTCTAAATTTCTCTCTAATTACTCTTCTCTTACCTCTGTTCTCTGGATCATTTTTAATGGGCTGTGAAAGGTGACAAAGAAGAGCTGTGTAGAACAGGGAATACAGCTGTCTTTCATTCGCTGAGTTGCTCTATCATTATAAAATAGAACAGTAAAGAATTTTGGTTAAATTTTTACTTGTGCATAGTATAAAGGTAAAAGGAGTTATGAGAATGATCAGGGTGCCAACAGGATTAGTACAAGAGATTAAATGACATGAAATGAAGTTTTTTGGCAAACAAGTGGCATGCAGGTGACATCTCTGAAGTGACTTAGAGACGAGTGCTCTGTTTCTTTTTCTTCCACTGACCTGCTTGCTGAAAACTAATTTCTCATTTCTTCCTGTTAAGTGTGATAGCAATGTAAAAAGCCTGTTTAAAAGCTGTATTTATTGCCTAGCCGTGATAGTGTCAGAGATGGATCTTGTGCTAAGGAATGAAGGTCTTGTGGTCCTTTCTCAGCAGGGTGCCCAGTAACACTGGAATATTTTGAAAATGGGAAAATCTGTAACAGTCTTAACTTTGAGCAAGATGTGCCTGTGAGATTTTTATTCTGCATTTATTGATAATACAGGATATTATCAAGCACTCATTTTGACACTGCGTCCAATAATACCAACTTCTCATGCAGGCAGGTGCTGTTGAGCAGGAGCTACTTCTGCCTGTTCTGTGCTCAGCCACTCACCCTTTTTCACTGCAGACCCCTACACTTGTCTCAAATTCTACAACTCTGCTGTGACCAAGTACCCCACCCAGTGCTTCCACCGTCTAGCGTGGTTAGACCCAAAGTGCAGTGCATTTAAGTACAGGGTACGTAGTACCCTGTGAGTAGCTTCTGTTGGTACCATGCAGGGTTGAAGGGAGAATGTGGAGGTCTGGGAAGATGTTTTCAGGTTCTTGAAGATTATTTGTTCTTAAAGAGGCAGACCATGCTGCATGGCAAGGACATGTGATGAATGACTAAGACTGAAGCGCTCAGCTTTTAATAATACTCTAGTCTGATACACTTCTGTTGTTAGTCGTTACATGTCTTTAATCTGAATGAGGCCTGAGCATGGCACTTAAACACTAACAGACAATCATTTTGTAAAGCTGTGGGGTTTTTTGTTCTTTTTTTCTTCCTCTCCCAGTAGCTCTGAAGTAGTTTTATTTATGACAGTATGTACATAAATGAGAAAGCAAAACAGAACGGCTGGTTGTACTCTGTGGCTTCTGAGATGCAGTTCTTCTAAGAATGACTTTGAGCATGCAGGCTATTAGTGTGTAGGGTAGTAATTGTCAGGGACTTTTATCTGAAAGCACATATTTGATTTTTATGTAAACTTTTAAATTCTTGAGCAAAATCAAGGGTTGTTGTACTAAATATCTTTCCATAGATTCCAACACTATCTCTGGGCTGTGATCCAAGATTTTTTCAAGCTAAAATTCCATCTACTCCTTTACCTCTTTTTCTAGCTTCCTCCCCTCCCCAGTCAATGAGCTCTACCTCTCTTGCTTCCCTTTCTCCTTGGCCCAGGCAACATCAGGCTGATGTAGCTATATTGCATTTGTTTTAGGAAAACACGCCTGTCTTCAACACTGTGTTGTGTCCTTTTCCTCTTCTCAAGCTTGGAATGTGCTGTCTTGTTGGAGAAGGTGAGAGTGGTTTTTGTACTGTCATTTAGGACAAATGAAATTTCTTAGCATCTTTGCACCACAAAGTTGAGTTTTTGTTTCAGATTTAATGTGAATTATGACCTTAAGCTGCGTGTAGGCAATTTCCTTTTGTGTGTAGTGCTTGTTTTCAAAATAATTTTTCAGTGGGTTATTTTCTTATGTTGCGTGTGCATCATTAACCGAGCACATTTGAATCCTGGAATTTTTTTTAGTTCATAAAATGTTTTATTGAACTTAAAACCCCATAACATATTCTTTGACAAGGACCAAACTTATAGGATGTTTTCAGAAAACTTTCATTTCCTCTTTCATTTGTTTAGCTTGAAGCTCATTTGTGTTTTTGAGTTTCTTGTCACTTGTAGGGCAAGACAAAGCAACCAGAGCACTAGCCAGTTTAATGGCATTTATAGTACTTTTATATAGATTGAACACTGCAAAAGCAGGAACGAACTAAGGGCAGGCAGCCTTTCACTTGCTATTTGTCTTTATTCCCTTATTTTGGGAAAGAAAAATCAAACTTAAAATTCAAGACATTTTGTTTTTAACTGGTGATTTGAAGTTGGGCGTAAATCTATGTCAGAAGGAAAAAGGGGAATTGCTAGGTTTTGTTTTACTGGTCCTTTATTTCACAATTGTTTGGTCACTTTGTAGGTATTAGCTGGTTTATCCTGCTGAGAGGAGTTGATAATCACCAATTACGATTATTTTCCCTAAATAATGAAATTCATTGGGCCTTGCTAAAACAAAATTTTCAATTTTCAGATGCAAGTTAATCCTAACAACTATTCTGAAGTTGAACGTAGTCTGAGTGCAAGACTTTCCACTCTAGGGGAAGTCTGAATAGACTTTCTTTCCCTCACAGTATGGATAGGTATGACATTTCATGCTAAACTGAATAAAACTTAGGAGTTATTGAATTAATACACTATCACTGGCACCTTTCTAATCTGTCTGTCTAGTGTAACAACATGAACTTTCCTGTGTGACAAATATCACAGTATCTGTCACAAATAGGAGCTGACAAATAATATGTCATAGATACAGCGATGGAGGAAGCTGGGAAAGTTTGTGTATTGTACTACACAACCTAGACTGTTTTGTCTTTGTGAATTTAAGTGGTATGTTAGTTATGGTTTTGTGTGATGCACAGGGATAGGATCTTAGAGGGCTGACATAAGAATATGTAAGGTTTTGACTAATTTAAAATAATGATGTTAATCAAATATTGGAACAGGGGCCCAGAGGAGTTGTGAAATCTCCATCCTTGGAGGTATTCAAAATTTGACAAGTTTCTATGCAGTCCTTTTGAATTGGACTTGCTTTTCCTAGGGGTTGGACTACATGACCTCCTAAAATCCCTTCAACCTACATCATTGTATGTTACTAGAAAACTTTCTTCATCTGTCTGTCTGACATGGTCCAAGTTATGCAAAAAAATACGCACAGCATAGCATCTCCTGGGGTTCTGAATATCTGATCATCCAACAGAAGGGTCCTTGATGCACTGCACCACTTCTCTCATGTGTGAGATAAGCAAAGTAAAAGAAGCAATAGAGAGAAAAACACATAACCAGTCTTTACCCCTGTGTACAGTTGAAAGGCAGTTGGAATACCCAGGATTTGAAAATATTTGTGCTTAGCCTAGGAGCTAAGCAGTTTTTTGTTAGCCAAAATCATTGCTTTCTAGGATAGTCATCCATTCTGTAAACATGGACAAGGTGGTACATTGCTAGTCTAATTTCATACATAGTGTTTCTTAATTCCTAGTAGCAGGTATACTTCTTTGTTAGTAATGACTTGTTTTCTACCCTGTATTTCCTACCTTACTGATACCACTTTGAATTAACAATGTGGGAAGGAAGTTACTGTTAACAATTAGATCCTTCAAAGCAAATCTCCACGTTTCTTCTTGTTTTGAAAAGACAAAACCAATTTAAAGCACAAGGTAAACTCTGAAAATTGTTTAATTGCTTAGCTAGAAACTGAGGACTTAAGTGACTGAAACAACTCTCTTGAGCTTGGAGAATTTCCTATGTTGTGGAAAAGATGGCAGGAGAAGTAGGAACCAAGGTATAGCTGGAGCAATGATGCTGAGAAGCCATGTAGCAGCACTCTGTGTAGCTGGCAGGGCAGCTTGGAACTAGCCCATGTATCCTCTAGCATTTGTTGTGATCTTTGTGCATGTATTTGAACTGGTGAATGTGCAAATATTGCAGGTTTTAAGACACCACTAGCAGTAGATTCTGGAGTACAAGGCAAACTTCTCGTGTTCAGGTTTTCTTGTATGGGCTCCTGCACCCTCAAGGTACACAGCTTTTTTCTGAATTGGTGGGAGGCAATGGCAGTAGCAGATATCAGGCATATTTATCCCTGTGTAATATCTCCTTGTGATGAGTACCAAGGCCAGACCCCGTTCTTACCTGTTGTGACTCTGCCCATAGATATTTGCTATATTTATTAAAGTTATGCAACTTACAAGTTCTCCTGTTTAAAAATTTTGTTAGAAACAATTTGCTGCCTTGGTTTATTTTGGGATGCTTCTATTTAACAAATTCTTGGTCTGTCTGGGTTTGTTTGTTCATCCACAATTAGTACTAAACTAGAATGATTCTTTGCCTGCTCACCCTTATCAAGTGTTTGGTTTTTACCTCTTGGACCACTTTTCAAACATAGAAATGTGTTGTCCAAACTAGCTGCATTAATCAGCTCTGTATGGTAGAAAGAGTTCCTTTCTTGGTGATGGCAGATTAATATGTGTTTACAATTTTAAGAAACTGGTATTCATTAGGTTTTTGGAGAGAAATGCCAGCTTTCTCATTACTTTTAGGTTATATACTTGAATAACTGTGGTATTTTAAGGTCCAGTTTTCTGTACTTAAAAACAGGTTTAAAGGAGAGTTCACTAGGTGATTTTGGCACCTGCATGGGGAAATTTCAAAGAAGTAAAATGCTCACTGTCTGTACTTTGTAAGAATTGTAAATGAAAGCTTTGTGTTCTGTTGGCTCTGCAATATTGATTTTATTCATAGACTGTTCTTGAAGCTGTTCCAGTCTTCTGAATAATAGTGATGTAGCTATATTCAGAATTTCATTTTAAATGACACTTTTTAAGGCTTATAGATTCAATTGGAAACCCGTGATTTTTAGCTTCCATTGAATTTGTGATTTACCGGTGTATACCTCTGCCCTCCTAATAGCTTGATTTTGCTTGACTAAATAAGTGACAGAAGGCATTTTTACTCCCTCCTCTTTTCCCTACATTTTAAAGGGGATGTTAAGACAATCTGTGGATAATATTGAGTCAAAACTAATTTAAACTAAATATGTCAATATCTGCAATTTTTTCATGAACTGAAACTTCATTTTTGGTGTCTTTTGTTGTTTTTTTTTTACTCTGCTTTAGAGAGCATTTCCTTTCTGAACGTGGGCTTAGATGTGGAAAATACGTTTGTCTTTTCAATACTTAGGTGATCTTTAGATTGTGTTGGATGATGGAACATAAAAATATTGCTAGACTATTGTGTGGCTTTAAATATATGGCTAAACATGCAGATATGCAATTAAGGTCATAAAACAGTAACCTAATTTTATGGATATCAGAATGAGCTCACATGGTATCTATTTACTTCTCAGCAGTCAAAAACAGTAATTTTAACACAAGCCACTTATTCTGTTTGTTTCTATGCAGTGCTGCTTCTTTGCAAAACAGAGAGATATTTAGACCAACATAACTTCTATACGTGTTCAGCAACTTGTTTCTACTAGATACTTTACCTATCACTGTTGTTGAACAATAGAACTTTTTTCACTTAGGAAAAGATGTAAACATCTTGTACTGAAGCTTAAATACTTAGTTGTTGGCTTTTTTATTGATGCTTTCTGCATCAGTAAAAATATGTAAGGGATGAGACCTCCAAAATGTAAACTTATCAATAGTTGTTTAAATTAAGTAAATTTTACTTAGTTAAATGCTTTTGAATTATTTTTATAGGGTTTAGTTTAGCAGCTTTTAAGAGGAACAAGAGGAAGCTGGAGTTGGCTGAAAAGGTGGAAACAGATCTCATTCAACTAAAGAAAAGAAGACAATCAAATGAAAAGGTTAGTTCCTGTTTAAAATTTTGTTGTGCCATCCTAAACTTACAGTTGATTACTAATAAATTTCATACCATATATATACAGTGAGACTAATGTAGCATCAGAAGCCACTTCCTGACCAGTCTAATGTTTAGATGATATAATGATAACTTAGTGCTGTAAAAACGTTCTGCCTTGCTATTTAAATACCAAACTCTCACTTTGTATCTTATTTGTGCCATGAAAAATATTTTGCTCATTTTAAATTGGAAATATGACAAATGTAAACACAAACAGATAATTATTTACTGAAACATTTTCTTTAGCTTGGGATCTCTGTCACTGTTTCCCACTTTTTAATGTTTCCTCTGCGCACTGCATTATGGAGCTGGAATTGGTGAAATTTGAAATATCAGGTAGGTAAACATGTGCATCTGTGCATGCATCTAGCATTGACCTGGCCCATATTACTTGTACTACAAAACTATTAGGATTCCCTCTGTTCTCCTTACTCTTAGTTTGAATTTAGAGCCTTTGTTGCCATTTGAGAATGTCGATTACAATATTTGTGTTTACTGTTGAATATCAAAGTATAGCTCATTAAATTAAATGCCTATGCTTTATTTGGGGCCTGTGGGACTTCAGGTTGGCCAGTTCCCTTTGCTTTGGTAAGCTGACTGACCACTGCCGTATGTAGTTGGATATGTTGATATGAATAACGTATAAAGCCCAGAGAATTGGCAAAATTATATTCTCTGTAGCCTGTGCAAATGCAAACCAGGGACAAATTAGGCTTTTTTCTTCTGTGTTCTTAGATAAGAAGTTGTCTGTAGCAGGGTGCTAATTTTCTACTTTCAAGGAGGTAAAACCTGTAAAGAAAGTAAGGATAGAGGCCAGGGGGGAAGGTTAGTTATTAATTTTGGAACTTTTCATGTTTACAGAACTTCACTTACCTCCTTGTGAAACTAACAGTGTTAAAATGTAACTGAGGGAGGAGGGATCTCTGTACAGTATTGATGTTCATGTAATACGGGGCAAGTCAATGCTTGAAACATACGCCAATGCATGAGCTTACCGACCTGCAATTTGAAATTTCAAGGGCTCCAGAGTCATGTGCAGCGCTTGTGGGAGACCCCCAAAGGCCAATGAGGGTAGGTAAAGGAGGTGATCAAATAAAGCTCTACTCACTGGTAAGTAATCCAGTAACATAACACACCGGTTTTGTCAGCTTTTTGGGCCCATCCTGTCCATGGAGGCGGGATAAAAACCACACCATGCTAACAATGTGGACTGCTTGTGTTATCCACAGAGCGTAAGATAATTGCAGCCTCATAGGAAATTTAGTTTTTCAAATCAATGAACAGTTTTTCTACAACAGTGAATTCTATTTAAAAAAATAGTAGAATAATTGAGTAATTCTCTCTGAGCTATTAGAAAAGGGTCATTAGGAAGGCTGAGGTACATGATCTGTCATCCCCAAACTTGTACTGTCAAAGCTGAGCTCTCAAAGAAGATTTAAAAGTAATTGTTTAAAAACCATTTAAATACTTGAGTAATTAAAAGTTAATCTTCTTGTGAAAGTTAAGCTTTAATTGATAAATACTCATTTAATTCTTATATTTGCTGTCCTCTGGAGCTGCAGACCTGTCCCTTCATAGCCATTCCTTTGTTTAGTTTGACTTACCTGCTTCAGCCCTATGCTACAGCTTAGCTTATGTGCTTCTGTTGCCAGTACTGCACAGTTGTTATAAATTCTGGTCATTTTTTTGTCTATGAAATTTTAAAAGCTGGGAGAAGAGCAAGCAAAATTGAAGTTGAATAGAAATCATAACTGAAAGGCCTATGTGAAATGATGGTATTGCAGACCAAAAAAGGCTGAAATTACTTAGAAGTTTTTAGCTGCTGATAAATTCCACCAGCTAAAAATAAACATACCATTTAAAAAATTACTTTTCAATAAAAGTTAAATTATACCAAGCTCAAAAAGAAAGAAAAGCTGTTGAAATTTAATAAAGATTGTATGGAAAAACTAGGCAGTGTGACTTACTAAAGGACTTTTATTTCCCAAGGAAATGGAATTTTCTCTTTGCTGTATTTTTCACTGTTTACCCAATGTAGGATTTGAACAGGGTTATGCTGTTGCACACAGGAAGACCCATTAATAACTTCACTGAATTTTGAAAATGTGAAAATTGATATATATATATTTCTTTTTAGGTTGTAGTGACTTATATATTGATTTACATAGTTAAGAAATCTTATTTGTGTGTGAATTAATTAAACATATTCACAGGGGGACTGGCTATGATTTGTTAATCCAGCCAGATGCCATTCTGAAGTTCTCACTTCAGTCACTGGTAAACTTCAGAAGTAAATGTTTATCTTTTTACTGTTAACCTGTTTTTTACCAGAGGAAGTTGTAATTGAAAATAGTGCAGTAGAGTATGGCTAAAAGCCCTATTTTTAATTTGGCTTCTGTTATTACAAACTTTTTTTACAGCTATGCTGAAGTTACTTGTTAGAGCATTTGTCCCCTCCTTGATTTGAGTAAGTGGCACTAAGAATTTCCAGTGCACATGAAATTTTTTTTATAGGTTAGTGTTTATAAGTTAGTTTTTTATAGGTTAGTTATTTAACTCCATATATAACATTATTTAGTTTAAGGTTTATTAAAACTGATTTGGCTTTTATGGAGTTTAACATATGTGCTCAAGTATGTGTACAATAGTTTGAATTATATGTATGGAATCAGCAGTTTCATATTCTTCAGCTACTGTATTGAGCTACAGTAACACTGACCATATTGAGAAAAAAAAAAAGTCTGTCTTTGTTCAACAGGAAAACGTTATTTTCTTTGAAGTATTTTGTGCATTATATTTTTGTCATTGATCACCTTGAATGTACCACATGAACCTTTATCCAGTTCCAGCTTGAACTCTTTGGGTGAGCAACAGTCAATGCATCGTTCCCGTTATATATGATGAATTTTAATCACTCTTAACTTTTTCCTCGAATGGATTTTTTTATGGCTGTGTGAAGGTAATACTAAGTGTAGCAGTCAAGAGACTTCAAAAGTATATTGCAGAATCCTTTTAATATGGGAAAAGAAACATAACTATTCCAGTTAAAAAAAAAAAGGCAAAACAAAAAAAACTCATCTGTGGAATACAGTATGAAATAATTCCTGCATCTTGGACGTGGAGGTCAGACAGAATCTTCCTACCGAACACTTATTAAACTGGAAAGGGTAGGGTTGTTTATCAAGCTTTATGTGATTAGATCGTAACTACCCCTTTTCAAGCAGATGTGTATTGCATTGACCATGCATACTCTGTTAGGACTAGATTGCTATGAGAGTCTATCATGCTACGCTGTTAGTTGCCCTAGAGGAAAATGTTTCTAGGAATTGGGCCCAGTGTTCACAGAATAGTAACATTTTCCCCTGACTTAGATGGATTTATAAGTATTTCTTTAAAATAGTTTATTAAAGAAAATGTTGCTTAAAAGAATGCCTCTCAGCTTGTTAAATGCTGCCATAATCAATAGAAGTTCTCCACCAGGAACAACTAAAATCTGATGTTTTTAAAAACCAAATATATTAATTGTTGATATATTATTTTCTAGATAATGCTATCCACTAGTGTGCTCCTCTGTGTTCCCACTTGATCTCTAAAGGAACAGCATTGGAAGATTTATGTGTTGCCCTGTTCTGTTTTGTGTAGGAAAATACTGTAAAAAACCATATTTTTAGGGGAATCTACTTAGTCTATGTATCATCAGACAGAAAATCCTATTTATTTCTGTGGATAGTTGGGTAATAGCACATAGACGTTAATTGCTTCTATCTGATTAATCTTGGATTTTGTCAGCTATGATACTTGGAGATGAGATTTAATGGTAATTACTTTTCACAGAATTTCAGAAGGCTGATGTCGAGAGAGAAAAGGCCCTGTGTGTAGATATCTTTCAGCAGGCCCTGGGTAGAGCCCTCTTAAACTGTTAATTCCTTCTGTGGGACTTGTCAAAGGATGACTATTTATGTGGTTTTTATGTGCAGGAGAAGGATGAGATTGCTGAAATACTTGATAGAACGCTGCATTTGTATACATGAGCATCTTCCTGTTTTGTGTGCGTATTCTTAGCTAAGTTTGAATATTTGGTCCATAATTTCATGTAATTAACTTCCCCTCCTGTTGCAAGTGCAAATTAATTCAGTAATGTGAGGTCTTACTTTTGTCATTGGCTTTCAGTTATTTCCATTAAATATTACTAAATAATAGATTACTTTTAGGTTGCAATGCTACATTGTTAAAAGTCCCAAATGGCTTTTGGAATGGATATGTTAGTATAAATTATTAGCTGAAGTCAGGTATGGAATTTGTTAACTGATGTCACCAAGGAATAGTAAAACTTTCTCTGGAACTTGAAAAATGTTGAAATCTAAGATGCTAAATTAATTAATCAAATACTTGAAAAGATAAGGGCAAGCAAGTTTGGTCTCATTTCGTCCTTGTTGGACCCATGTGGAATTTGGACTTACTTTAGATGTCATGAATTGTAGTGTGTAACATAGTTTGATTGTCTTGATACTAGCTTGATGGCATCCTATATTTTTCAACGTTCATATGGTTTGAAGAGAAGAAATATATGGCATTGAAAGTCTTCTCATCGGGTGCTTTTTTCCTGGAACTTCTTAGGCACTTAAAGCCTTCTTGTATGGAGAAGTACAGAAGTTCCTGTGTTAAATTGCATCTTCATTTACTGGTTCAGGAGTCATAGGGTCGTCAGTACAATTTACATATGTGAAGACTTTTCTACTGAACTACAGAATTGATTCGTTGTGTCACTTGTAAGCGTGTGAAGTCAGTAATGTTGAAATGGGAGCAAACATAAAAATAGGTCTACAACTTTTCCAACAACGTATTTTTCCCATTGGATATAGAATAGAACTGATCCTCATTGGTTTTCAGTTTAAGTAAGGATAAATATAGCATCAGCAGAGATTTTTCTTCTGATCACAAAACCCCCCCCAAACTTATATTACCAAGAAGGAAAAGATGGAAATCCTTTGCTTCAGTGATACAGATTTCTTTCAAAAGGTTGTGTTGGCCAAGTTAAAAAAAATACTTCCCTTAGAAAAGGTTTCCAGCCTCCTGAGTTGCCCCATCTAAAAATAAAATAAGCCAAAGCAAGCAAACTATACTACTGAGTTGACAGCAAATACTAATGTGAAATAGATCTTTTAAAAGAAATAACGGTGAAGAAAGTTTCCATGTAACATATACTTGTAAATGCTTGTGGTTTTTTGATTAAAATATCTTTTTTAAAAATAAATTAGTCATATTGCTACTGAAGGCAAATATTTTATGCATGTGAGAGCTAAAGCGGAAGATGGATGGCAGATTGAGCAAATAGTTTTACAGATGCTGCAAAGAAGGCTTGCAAGCATTTTTTCTTTGCTGTCAGATGATATGGAATACATACGGATCCATTCTGAGCCTCATCCTTCTAAAATGTGTATCTGTTCATTATGGGAGCCCCAAGTGTTTGATTTAATATGAATGCAGATTACACAGGTGGCCTTAATTCTGGCATTTCCTAACTTTGACGGGCTTGATTTTTGTATCTGTAATTGTCTATTAATCAAGTTTTTTGTTGTGGGTGTAATTTCCTTTGATAGAAGGGGGCAGGGGATGGGCAACAAAACCTGCATCATATTAGTCGTTCCTCTCTATAGAGAAGTCATAGGATCATAGGAAAACTCACGGTGGGAAGAGCTTTATCCAGTCTGATCTTGAAAACCTCCAAGGATGGGATTCTGCACCTCAGTGAGCAGCCTGCTCTACTGCTTAAGATCTGTTCAGTCCACTGAGTAGTATTGTTCTAAGTGGGTTAATAATACCTGAATTAGGTTTTGGTAGTCCTGGGAGTTGCAAAATGCATTTGCCCACGAGATGTCAAGGAAAGGGTTCCTTAATTTCCTTTTATCTTTACAATTTGGAAGGGAACTTGCTTTTTTTTCTTGCCTTTGCTCCAGTCCTGAAAGGTCCTTTTTGCTTCTCCTCCTAGTGCCTTCCCTGATCCTGGTCTTTACCTTCCTTTGCTTTTCAATTTACTGTTCTTCCCAATGCAAGTTGAAACCCTAGATCTATGATTTTTCACCTCTCTCTTTCTAAGCAGTTATTCTGCTGTACTGGTAGGACTTCCAGCAGTTTGTTTTAATACTGAATATGGCTAGTGCCAGCTTCTGAGCTGTTCAGGAAGATGTAGGTGAAGAAAAGAAACTTATTGTTTCTCTGAGTAAAAGACAAGGATGACCCTCCTGCTTAGGAGTTCCAGTTGCTTGAAAAATACTGTAGAACACTGTAGGGCTCTCAGGAGTTCTCTCTTAAATTAAGTATGGCCAGAGTATCATCAGCATGAACTTCCTAAGAATTCTGCTTGACAAGTGACATTGTATGCCAAAGGAAATTTTAATTGATGATGGGAACTTGATAACTTGAATAGTTGAGTGTAGGGTTGTGGTTTTTATTCTTCTTCCTACCTCTATATCCTAGTCTGGAAAATATGCATTTATATGAATAGCTTAATATCCTTTGGGATTATTTGCTTGGGTAAGTTTATGTAGGATTTTTAAATCCAGGTAAGTTTTTATATGGGAAAGACCGATCAGCTAAAGGCTTGAGGGCTGGTGCAACAGCAGTGTTCATCTTGGAGTACATGATGGATGATTTATCAGTTTTGTTAATTAATTTTATTTTCTGTACACTGCCTGCTGCGTCCCATCAAAAGTGTGTGATTGGGCGTAAAGTCAAAGTGCCTTGGCCTGGGTTCTGCAGAGAAAGGAGTCAAGGGCAAGTTTAGATAGAGTGGGGAAAACTGCTCTTTCTCTTAGAGTGACTGAACGTGGTGTATTAAGGAAGGGGGGATGGATGGAAAGATCCAAGGTGAGACAGCTGAAGTGTTTGTGAGGCAGTAGGCAGAGAACTTGCATCAGGAATGACTACTGAAAGACCCCTGCTCTTAGGGGAGCTAATCTGCCTCAGAAGAAATGGAAAGAAGTAAGGATGCTTTTCTAGTGACCCAGAGGAAGCGAAGGGTAATTTGTTTCAGCCAGGAAGCCACTAAAGATTGCTGAACTGAGAACAAGTCTGTGAGAAAGAATCTGTCCCAGGGGAGATTTCTTCTCAAGGCTTCTATATATTGTCTTGGTCAGAATATCAGAATTTTCTCTTTACATGGTAAGCTGCTTCTGGTAGAGTTGATTTTATTCTTTTGTTTAGGTTTGGGTCTTTTTGTTAATCATACAGAGCTTTAAATATAACAGCCTCTGAAAATGCCATCTCGAAGCTTTTGGGAAAGGCCCTTTGATATGGCATCTTTGGAATGAGTTGCTGAATCATTTCTTAGGGGACAAGTACCCACCACTAAGGAAACGGCATTTGTGGCACTTTTGTGAGTAAAGGCAGGTAACCTAAGCATTGGATGAGTTCTGAGATGTTTATCGCCTCTTGTTTCCAGAGGAGTTTTCTTTAGGTCCTGTCTGAGGCTGGAGAGCATTTTGGGGAGATTTACAGCAGCACCATTGGTACAATATGCATGAATATGTTTTATTGATTGGCCTGTCAATTGGGTTCCTGCACGTTAGTTTGCACACCGCTAAGAATTATAACCTGACTTTAATATACTATTTTTAGTAGTTGTTTCTGTTTGTGTGTCCTGCAGGAGAATGACTCAGGAACATTGGATACGGTTGGTGCAGTTGTTGTTGACCAAGAAGGAAATGTTGCTGCTGCTGTCTCCAGTGGAGGTTTAGCACTGAAGCATCCTGGAAGAGTTGGTCAGGTGAGTGTACTTCTTCAGTTGGGAGTGATTGTTCAGCAATTGTGACATTAAGTGAGAGCTGTGATAGCAAACTCATGTTCTCCCTTCCTTTCCATTAAACTCTGAAGGCATTATCACTGCATTGGAATGCAAGTTTTCTTTCTAGTGTCCTCCATCAGCATTATAAAACGTTGATAGGTAAGAAGTTGTTCTGTGGTTAGTTACCTTTGGCCAGAGCTACTGATAAGCTAATTTCATGGGCTTAAATACCTCCTTAATACCACAAATAGTCTCTTTAATGCTTAGAGCGTTTTTAAATAAGATTCTCATTAATATTTAGAGAAGCTGTCCTAATTACATTTTTAAAGTGAATTGGTAGAAGTGACAAATGTATTAAAAGAACACATCGGGTGTAGGCATTCCTTATTGTTATCAGGTGAAGGAATTTTGAAGTGCATGAGAAATGTCATACTCCATTGCTCTACATCTGAATTTTTGGTTGACTTTTGCCACTGTCCTGAGAGCAGTTCTCTTTTGAAATGTATTTAGGATTTTCTTTTGGAATAGAGAGTGAAAGGGACTTTATAAAAATAGGGAACAGCTGGAATTATTATTTTTTTTTAATATCTGTACCCTCATTATCTGTAAAGTTAGGTTAGAATACCAGACATCTATGATAATCACTCATTTCTGAAGAATAGTAAAAGAAGACGTAGCTAAATGGATTGGAATTCTAATTTGGACTGTTTTGATTTTTCAAATTTATCTTTTTTATTAATACTTGGATTTTTCTTGCCTTTCTTTTTTCTGTTGTTGTTGGTGGTTTAGGGGTTTTGGGTGGTGGTTTGATTTGGGTTTTTTTTTTTTAAGGGAAGGGAATAAACCAAAACACTTGTATACTTAAATTTATGAAAGATGCTTTTCTTTCCTTAGGCAGCTCTTTATGGTTGCGGTTGCTGGGCTGAAAATACAGGAGCTCATACCCCTTACTCCACTGCTGTGAGTACTTCAGGTATTTACTACTTTTATAAATATTTCAAAAAGTTACTATCTTTCTCTGTAATTAGTTTACAAATTCCAAATAAAATATTTCTATGAATGATGAGTTAAAATACTGACATGGTTTCCAGACTGTATGTGTATCACTATTTTACATATAAATATATATATGTGTCAGTACTGTCTTTAAATCCATGAATTAATTTCTGTTGGTTGCTGTGTTGGTCCTTTTACTTAATTAACAACCATGTTAATATTTATCCTGCTTAAAAGATTTTGTATTGCACTGAAAGGATGTACTGTATTTGTTATGCATTAAGAGAACTTGATTACTGTAACAAGTGCTGTTTAAGCCTCTGTGACGGGAAGCCTTCTGCAAAGGACGAAGATAATTAGAAGGTTTTTAACATAAGAGTGACCTTTGGATACAAAAATGCTACAAACAGCTTTTTTTCCCTCCAAAATATTTAATTAGTATCTTAAGTGAATTTGTTCATCTCTTTTTTTCCTCTCAAAAGGAAGGGATAAAGTCACAGGCAAATTGCTAGGAAATGTGTCTTGGAAAACATTTATTCAGAAATTGTGAAAGTAATATAAGAAGTAGGGTAGCTTCTCTTCTGTGGAAGTATTGGGACCACAAAAGTGTTTTGTTCATTTGATGCCTATCAGGCAGCTATCACACAGAGCTGTTCTGTCATTTGGTGTGCTGGGTGCTGGAGACACCAATTGTAGTAAGTTTGTCAGCAGATCTACTAAATCTAACAGGACTGATCAAATATTAAAAATTAGAAAGGAAAAAACCAAAACCAACACAAAGCCCGGCCAAAATATGACTAGGAATATTGCTCACATGACAGTGTACGGTTTGAGAATGTAAGCCAGGACAGACATTGGAAAGATAACTGTATTGTTACACAATACTGCGTGTGTATTGTTGAACAGAAAAGCCTTAAGGTGAAGTTATGCTGGAGTTGCTTTTACTTTGCAATTCCCATGTAAAAGCAGTTGAAAGGACTGTATTTCTTTTTGTTTTCCTTTTTTTTCCTCCTAGTTGTATGAACAGTCTGTAACAGAAAAAAATACTTGTAACACTTTAATAAATGCTTATGTCAGGATGTAAAATTTAGGGTTTGGACCACTGCTTAGTGGTCAGTTATCTGCCTTCAGTATAGGGAGAGATGAAAAAAAATCTGCAGAGTTGAGATATAGTGATGTAAACTGTATCCCAAGAGTACTGCAGAGGTAGAGTGCTGTTACAGAAGTAGTGAAGGTGCAAGGTTACGGGGTGTAGAACTGAAATTTGACAAAGACTGAAGAGCATCAGAAAGATGGTGTTGCTTTTGAAGTCATACACCTGGCTAATTTCCCCTGTATTTAAATCTGTGTCCCACTGTTGAAAATTTGTGTAGATGTTCACCCGTAAGTTTGACGTTAGTAATAGCAAGTGTCCTTTTTAATATTTAGGCAAAGGAAAGTTCTCCTGAATGCACAAGTGTTGGAGGATATTTCTACTCAAGGAACACCACATTGATTGTAGTTTACTGAATGCTTAGTGATGTAAGCAAATGTATTTATTGCAGTATTGGGAAACATAATAATTAGCAAGCATAAGTCCAATATTAGAGATTGTTTGTGGAAAAGCTTAGAATATCACCTTTATTTAATTTCTTTAAACTGTTCTTCTTGAAGTCAGCTGGATTTGAGGTCTATGGGAGTACCGGCAAGCGTCCTCATACACTTAAAGGAGACGCCTGGGTATAATGATGGCCTTAAATAGAAGCCTCCTTTCTTTTTGCTGGTACCAATTTTATATAGTGGTAAATACTTAAACGTTACGCTATTTATAACTACTGCACACACATGCACGTGTGCACACACAGACATAAATATATAAGTTTCTTTGGTTCAAATCTTCTCACTTCCACGACATTACATTAATTCAAATCCCAGTTAATTGAAATAGACTGTTGGCGGTCTATGAAGCATGGCCATCTGTTTATTCAGTGATTTGAAATTCAGACTAGCGGTGTTTAATTAATCTCTTGTTTCTGGTTTTCCTTTAAAGTGTTAGTGTGAGAGAGAGAGGGGGAGATAGAAATGTTTACAGGAAGTGAGAACTCTTCTGTAATCAATACCATTCTTTTTTCCATTTTCAGAAGCTCATAATGTTTTATTTTATAATGTAATTTATGTTTAGTGCAGTTTTAAAATATATTGATGCCTGATTCTTGTTTAAAATATGAGCATCCAACAATGTGAACCATGAAGTTAATTAAGGGGTAGAGGGATGGAAAAATTAAATTATAGGAAAGGTTGAAAGAATGAAACTTACAACTTGGCTGGATCACAACAGGAGATGGGAATGGGGCAGAAACATCTGCAAATATTCAAAAGGTGAAATTGCCAAGGCTAAGCAAGAAAATAATATGTTAACATACTTCCTTGTTGGATGAAACTTTTAGAAAATGAAGTTACTACTGAAACTCTAGAAGATGTGATGATTTGGAAAGCTCTAAGATTAAGAGTACTTCCTAAGAGAAGATAACTGTTGTCACTCGCTGTACCTAAAACCAGACTAGACTGTGTTTGTAATAGTGATTACACCCCCCTCTGCAGGTTTCTAACTTGGTTTTGTGTGGACATACATTTAAAAAAAAAAACAGCAACAAATGCAACTTGCATGTTTTATATAAATAAAAACTGTGTGTGCGTGCACATTCATTTCATGTTTCATTTTACATATAGACATATACACTTGTATGTAAACGCATTTAAAATATGTACATAAAATAACTGAAATTTGCAATCAGTTTAGATTTCTGTAGTTTTCATAATATAACATTTTATTGTTTTAATTTCACGTCTCTTCATTTTAATTTGTCTTTAAGTGGGAAATTTGGCACAAATTTATCCTAACATTTTCTACAGGGAAATTTTTTCTTCCTGTTGTATGGGGGTAGTGTGGGACTGGGAGAGAAGAAAATTAGGCTTTGGTTGCTATGTGTATTTGATTACTGTATATGCAGACTTTAATATTTATTGTTAAATGACTTCACAGAATAGCTGGTTCACCAAATCACATTTAGAATTTAAAAAAAAAAATGAATGAAGAGAAAAGTTTAACTATGACTCCCTTAAAGCTTTATCAAAATTATGCTCAAAATTATTAACTATTAATATATGTTAAATGAAATAATTTTACCTTAAGGATTCTTTGGAAAATAAAAGGTTCCATATTTGTGCTGACTTAGACTTTTAAACTTTTTTTTTTTTATTAATAGCTGGGGATAGAAATTCAAGACTTGAGAGTTTGTTCTATCAGGCTCTATATTCACTCTTGAAGAAGAATGCTCTTTGGCACTAGTTTCCTAGAAGCCATTTTTAAGTGCCAGGTTTTGAAAATTATTTTGATTCCATACTTACGAAATTGCTTGTGACTTTGGGTTTTGGAGTCTATGATCAGCAAGAGATTGAACAGGTTGGGGAAGACCCATCGTGTGTGGAGAAATGAGTTTGGGACAGTAATTCAATGCATACAGAATACAAACTGAAATCCATGCGGAATTGGCAGGAACATAAGAATGGACACATTGGGTGAAACCAGAGCTCCAGGTGGTTTGGTGTCCTGTTTCAGATAGAGGGTCTTTGCAGGTCTCCAAGGAAAAGTACAGGACTGGGAAAAGCACCTTCCCTGAGTTATTCAAGCTTCTAGCAATTTGTGATACTGGGACTTTAGAAGCTGGAGATATCTTTGGTTTTAATAGGTCAGGATGACTTTCTCAAGATTTCTCATTTCTTTTTGTACTTAGCAGATTAGTTATTTAAGTTTTGCTGGGAATGTTTTTCTTTTTCTGTGATAGTTTACCTTTGTAGAAACTTTCTTGGAAAAAGAAAAGTGTTAGTTCCAGTGCCACACTTAGTAGCACAGTAGGTTTTATTCTTGAATTTTTATTAATTTTATTCTAAAATCCTTCTATCAAAGCTTCATTTTGAGACACATCTTTCAATACCTTCCTCATAAAAAAGGTGTTGCCATGAAAGTACTTCCGAATTCATGTAGCTTTCTTTAATGGTCATGTATGATTTGAAGACGTGCATTTACATCTTGATGTTCTGTTGGCCCTGTGGATGCTGGCAGGCTTCCTGCTTTTGCGTGTTCAGAAAGGACTTGGTATTAGTTCTTATGCCTTTAGCAAGTTGTTTCTCAAATATTTTTGGCCATTTTTATTGTGATTTTTGTATTGAATGTGCCAAAGGGGTTGTACTGAACTTGTTTGGGCATGACTTCAACTTTTTGAATGGTATTTTCTTACCTCTAACAGTCTCTTGGCCTTGTTGTTTAGCCACACTGTCTTGGGTTTTATTTTTTTTGGCTTTTCAAAAGTTACTTCATGGTTTATAAAATACAGGATATTGTAAAACTCACATTTTATGGCTATAGTTTAAGATGGGGTGGGACAACTGAAATCAAAAGATGAAAACTTTCTGAAGGCGGGATGGAGGAGAAATTGAAAGAGGAATGACTGAATATAAAGGGCCTTAAATTCAAGGTTTATTCCATAACTCTCAGTCTAAAATTCAGTTTCTGTGTAAACAAGTAAAATATTTCTTTTTTTTTTTTTTGGATCAATTTTTTTAGACATTTCAACATGTGAACTCTGAATTATATTAAAACTTGTAATATTTTTTGGGGAAAAAAAACAGTTGTGGGACTTTATTGGCAACTGAAGGATAAACATTGCAGGAATTCTGTAAAAGTATCTCAAAACCAGTATTAAAATTCAAGAAATTCAGAGAATGTTGCAGCTGCACACATAACTAAGATACCTGGGCAACATTAACTGTGAAATCTAACAAGATAATGCAAGTGCCGTTCTGTGCGAGAATAATGGTAGGGACTGAGCGAGAGCTTGTTAAATGAGACAAGCATTACCAGTGGCCTTTATTTAGTATAAATGTAATTAACAGCTAAACTGGTTTTTGGATCAACATAGTAGAAGCCAAATCTTTGGTCTTTTAAAAGCTTGTGCATGGATGTGTGCACATATTTGTGCACATACACAGCCACAAACGAAACGGCCTCCCCCAAAAAGATGCCAAAACCACACTTGTAAGGCCACTTGGAATTCTTTAGTGAATGTTTTTTGTTGGTATATGAATGTAAACACAGGAAGATGGGTATTATTTGGAGGGAAAACATTTGTGAACAAAACCCAACCGCAGGAGAAACAATAGCCTGGTTTTTGGCTGTACTTTTAAGAAAACATTTCCTATTTTTTCCTGAATATAATAAGAATCAAAGACTTTGTGTATATTCTTCTCATTCAAAATAATATCAAGTGTGACACTGAATCTCCTCTTTGGTTGGAATATCCATGATGATTGTGAATATTAGTCTGCTAACTGTGCCAAAAGTAATACTACTGGGATAAGAGTCAGGCTGTGTTTTTCCTGGGAGATAAGTTGAAAAGTAATAATTCTCTTGGATATGCAGAACCTTAAATATAAATTTTAAAGATAAATACAAAATTTACAGTAAGAGCTAATGCCGGAGACTATAAGTAGAATTTTTGAGTGGAAATGTGGAGACTGAGAATAATGTGTTTTATTCCTTTTTACATCTTTACAACAGTAGGTGGTAGAAGGCATAGTTACCCATTCTTCGCTCATGGGTGACGTGCTTTGTGTGCGTGTGTGTCAGCCGTTGAAGCCAGCAAACTTTTTAATGTTGCATTTCTGCAGACAGATAGAAGGTCTTGCATTATTTACAAAATGCCAAATTCTGTAATGTGAAGCTGCAAAGTCTCCAGCTTTCACTAGAATCCGTTTGAGGAGAATATTTGATACAAGAAAGGTACATGTGATGTCCTATGGAGAATTTGAATGGGACCTAATTGTGGCTTACAATCCTAAAGAAAAATGAGTCTATAATTAGGATTCAGGACTGAGCCCACAGTTGTGGTTTGTTGAGAAAATAGCAGTGATATCAGATTTCTGGGCCCAAACTGAGGTGTAGTTGAGGATTCAGTCTGAGAAAAGTCTTTCAATGATGTCTTGCTCTTCTCCCCTGCCCAGAGTTTATTCCTGACTGAATGAAAATCAGGTACAGATAACAGCAATGTTTTAGGAATACACACACAGACTGAATCTATTCTGTGTAAATACGCAGAATGTGCCTGACTCCCTTAACAATTCTTGTATTGGTGAATTTTCCAAGATCCTAAAGGACTGGCTCTTAGGGTCTCTTGTCAAAAGCAGTGGCCTCTTCTCTTAAAGGCATTTTAGAGATTACATCAAAGTACTTGAAAAACTGTGTTGGATATACATACAAATATATCATTCCATGAAGTGAAAAATAGCACATTTTGTATTGTAAAGAGTCACATAATTGTTTAGCTTGGAAGGAACCTCTTTGACATGATCTAGTCCAGCCTCCTGCTGAAGGATGGTTCTCTTGTTTCTGAAATCCTTATCAATAGGGAAATAAGTGTATTCACTCTTCCTCCCCTCTACCTTTTCCTGTTCAGACTTCTACTTTTGGTTAAATACATTCTTCTTTCGAGTCCATTGTACTTTCGCTGGCAAAATGGAGCAGGTAATATGGAACAGGGAATGACACCTGTGGTCAGAGCATTCGTGCTTGTTAAATTGCCTGTAGAGCTATGCCCTCAGCCAGCATTTTGGTCTCCCCTTACGGGAGCCATTGAACCGTAAATTCTTACTTGAAAACTCATTTTTGACAGGAACCACAGTGATGTGCAATTCTGTGGAGTAAATATTTTTCAAGGAGGCTTTAATGTCAATGAATTGACTTGTGATGTAGGACTTTGGCTTTGTGATCCCCATGTGTTGAGGGCTGTGCTGGAATCCAGTGACTGCTAACACCTGTGCAGGTGCCGCTTGTCTGTCTGGCCTGTGTCCTTCTGAGTCCATGCTCCAAAAGTCCACAGGAATTTCACATGCGAATTTTGTATCCTGTATAGATTGCTTGAGCTACACTGTGAGATAGATATTATGATACAGTTCATCTCTTTGTAGAAATACGTCTTATCTCTCAAAATCAGTCTGGTCCTGTAAGATTTGGGGAATAATAGGTAATGTAATGCATCACAGATGAAGCAGCTGCATATGGAGAAGAGTTATGTCATTGTTAGAGTGAACCAGAGGGTAGAGGAAGAAAGAGGTCTATCTCCAGACAGATCAGTATTTAACTCTGAAGTGAATACTTCTGTCAAGAGTTCAGGCTTTGTCTCCAGATGCAGTTTGGAGGCTTCAGTGCTGTAGCATGTGGTGTCTGAACTAACCTACTACCACCACAAGGCTGTGTGAAGAGAGAGGAAGCAACAGGCAGAGATGATTTGTGGGAATGGTAGCATTAAGAAGCACTCAATTAAACTCGGTACCGCAGTGTTCAAAGCTTGAGGGGTTTGTCCACAAAATCATCAGAGGAGTAGTTTGAATTGCCTTCGGAAGGGTTATTTTGAAGCAGGACGGGATGGGTGCAGCAGAGAGTGCTTATTGCCTCTTAACATTTCAGTTGGACTTAATGTAATAATATATTGCAAGCAAGAAGTTGCACGGGCTTTTTAGAAGTGGTAGTCTCCTTCGGAAGACCTGCTGCACGCTGAGCGGCGTTTTCGTGGCCTGGGACAGCAGCAGCTGTGCAGTGCCATCTCCTTCTCTGTTAGTCCTGTTCCTGTTTGCCATACCTTGCCCAAATGGCCTGGAATAGATGCAAGGACACAAAGCGAAATGGAGATGGCAGCAAACTGAACTCTCTTTTTATGTCTTAAACATTTTTCTGTAATTGGGAGAAAATGGTTGCATACATTTAGTTAGCTAACACATAAGCTACTATCTTGTTTCCTTTCCTGTAAATTTTATTTGACAGAAGTGATGTAGTTTGGAAAGGTGTAGTATTTTTACAAAGAAATCAATTGCAACAAAGCATCTAATCAAAAGCAAAAAATACTTTGCTTTTTCCTTTTCAGCTTAACTGAAGTTAATCTTTCAAAATATATTAAATGTAAAGGGGAATGTAAAATGCACATCCACTTTAATGGAACTATATTTATTCTTCATTCTAACCTCTCTTGGAGGCATATCTGAATTTCTTCTTGTTTGTGATAATTTTAACTATTAAAAAAACTATTTGTTTAATTATCTGGCCTTTCCCACTATTTAGAAGTGAAGAATTAATATGCTTGGCATGTTTTAACTCTAGCCTTTTTTCCCCCTTATCTGTATAATTGTAGAAAAGCTGGATGAGTTGTTCTTCAGAGTGATTTTAGTTTATTTTACCCATATTAAAATCTTAAAGATGTAAAAAGTCTTTTCCCAGCTTTCCTTAGAGAAGATACTTTAGACACAGTTTGTCTGGATGTTGAATTTGTCTTCTGTTATCTTTGAAACCTACCCAAATTTACTGAAGTTCCAACCTTTTTGGAAAATTTCCATTTGCATATTCTTAGTAGGTGTTCGTTAGTTTGGAAGTTAAATCATCTAAGAATTTTCTGTCTGCAACAAGAATGTGCTCCATTGATCCCTCTAGGATCAATGCTTTAGGAATTGGACGGGAGTTTGTTTGCAGGTGTTCTTACTGGCAGCAGGTCAGCAAGTTAAAAATTTCCTCTGCTAGTATGAAGGCAAGATGCAGCAACTGATAGGAGTACAAAAAGCTAAAAGTTATGCAGCTTTAATTTGGTACTGTAGGGCGTTGTGCTAGACTGTAGCATTTTATGTCTTTTCAGAAATAGACTTTACATTTTTATTTTAATACATATCAGTAATTTACCAGCCAAATATTTTTATTGTACTGTATTTTGTTTTTTTTGTTTTAAGTCATTGACTTGCAAGTTTTTAGTCAGCTTTTTCTGGAGATGCTGGTAATGACAACCAACAACTGAAATACAGGTTTCACTGTGTTTCCATTAGGCATAACTAGAAGTTATTCAGGAAATAAAGCAGAAATAGTAGGTTTTTAACTTTTTAACTGACACTTCTTTTCTAGGCACTACTATTGAACTGCAAATAACAACATCAAAGTTGAAACAACTTAACAGGACCAGGTTCAGACTCTTCTGTGTGGAATAGATAATAAAATACAGATAACCTGTAACTTCTGTCTTTAACTTCTGAAAAGAGAAGAGTCATACTTTGGCAGCGGAGTAAACTAGATTAATTTTTCCATTCTCGCATTAATGTGAGTAATGCAGATTTCCATTTTGTACTCCTTTAAAACAAGTTCCAACACTTTTGTTGAGGTACTGTATATTTCAATAGCTAGAAAGGCTCCGGCAGCTTGTCAGAGCTCCATAAGCTCTCTGCTTATGGCTTGCAGAAAGAAAGCTAGGTTTTCATTTCTCCTTCCATTCAACAGGAGTCTCTTTCATGTCTGAAAATTGAAAACGCGTGTTTTTCAGTGTGGTGCATGGATGTGTGTGTGCCCTCTGGCACACCTGTTTCTAATTTCCTGACTTGAAAGCATCTCCCATCAAAAGAAGCAGAAAAACAATTTCTTTCTGACACGCTGCTCGGAGGCCCTTGCTTTGCAGAAGGCCTTCCTTTTGCTTGCCATCTTGGTTCCATTGGTAGAACATTATAAGATGCAGAGCATGCATTGTATGGGATGTTCAGCTTATATGGTGCTGGTTTTTTCCCCTCTTGCGGTTATTTCAAGCATTAGAAATCTACTTGAGAAGTCACTATGCTGAGGAAAAACCAGTAATTTCATCCTTAGTTTCTTGCATGAAGCTCAAATTAAGGACCAAAGTCTATAGCAAGTTAAGGTTTGTATAACCTATGAATTACGTAATTAGTTACTGTTTGATACAGAAGTTTAGGTTAAAATTTATATATTGTAGCTTGGATTTCTTACCTTTCCTTCAAAACTGTATGCAGTGTAAAATAGTATCCAATACAATAGCTGAAAATCCAAATTATTAACAATCGTAAAAACAAGCCCACAAAAAACCACGAATAACTTGATTGTGAAAGTTGTGCAAAGGCTAACTAGCAAATTACTACAGAATAGAGTTATTAACTATTAAAGATTTCTTAGGAAGGAAAAATACAAAATTTTAAGCTTTAGCTCAAACATTACTGGCTTGTCTGTTTTCTCAGTTCAGCAACTGACACTTTCACAAACAGCATCTGGATTGTCTCTGTAGCTACTGTGTTGCAGTGGGTACCTCTCCAGTAGTACACTATTGAATTACATTGCGTTCATTTACTGAAAATATTCAAAAAGAATGGGAGCTTTAAGACCATTATATGCCTACAGTTAAACAGCACTTGAAATGCTAAGACTGGGCCTGGCTCTACAGCATAATGGCTAATGGTTCATATGCTCCTAAAACTTCCTTTTGCTAAGCTTTGTTCGTTACTAACGTGATCGGGTACATGCAGAAAAGACCGAAAATGTGAATCGGGGTATGTACCTCTATATAAATTTATGGACAGTAACAAAAAATTTCTTAAATCTTTAAACGGGGCAGTCAAGTGTACAGTTCACATTTATGCCTACTCAGATATGCAGCTCTGATACGTTTCTTGTCTTGTGCCAGTGTTGATACTCAGGTACCCAAGAGTTGCTTTATAGAGTATCTGCCCACTAGTATAGAATTGTGAATGACAGTGGAAAAATTGTCGTTTGTCAGCATAGTAACAGGTTTCCCTGATGGGTTCCTGTCTCTCATTCCTCTGCAAGAAGGCTTGTATCTCACTTGTTGTACAGCGCTATACAACATAACAGGTACTTCTGGTTTGCCTGATCTCTGATTCAGTAATCAGCAACATCTGGTGCATGGGGTGTGGAGTGCAGGAACAACCATCTTGTGGTGCTTGAAGCTCCAAAAATGCCTGTTCAGGGCTTTGTGCTCCTCTGTGCTATTTTTGGCTGAAATCGTAACTTGAGAGGACTACTGATACATATAGAACTGTTAAGTTACAATAGGATAACAGGAGAAAAAGAGATTATGAAAAAAAAAATGTTGTAGATTCCCAGATTGTTCTTGTGAGGATCTTGTATGAATCAGTGAGTGTCTGAATAGGGAAAGTGGTATTATTTTCAGAAATTACACATTTAAATACTCACAGAAAAGGGAAATCATATTTCACTGTTGGTCAGCTTTGCACTTAGAAAGAAACACTGCGTTAGAAGCATGATCCAAGATGATATGTGTCTCTGAAAATCAGTCCTGATGCTTTCTGTATGATCTTCAGAGGTTTTCTGTATGATCTGCAAGTGGTTTTCAGACAGCGTTGTAAACTTCTAGTTGAAGACAGGTGTGGGGTTTGGTGGTTTGGTTTTCTTTTTTTTCTTTTAAGATTCTGGTTCTCACCAAACCTAATTGGTTCAAGAGCAAAATAAATGTGCTGTGACTGTTGAGCCCTGTCCTTCTTTGCTTCCTTTGTCATGGGTGCTTGGTGGTGCCATGTGCCTTTAGGAATCTGTTTTTTAAGCTTAGTTCCCCTTAATGTAAGAGCCTAGAAACTTGCATCAAAATGCTAATTTTTATCTCTCCTTATTTATTAAAATAGAATATACTTTTCCTGTAGATACATTGCTCGCTTTGCCTGCAGCAGTCCCAGAGGAAGACAACTTAGTGTACTTACCCCTGCAAACACAGACAACAGTAGTTCCATCAGTAGTAGTTTTGTCAGCAGATGGGTTATGAGTAGGCAGTATGGGGTTTGCACAATATTACTGTGTTAGGAAAATAATTTGTTTCCTATGCAAAACAGTGAGAAGCACTAATTTAACCCAGTTTTCCAGATAGTCATCTCCATTTGAGTCACTCTTGTGTGAAGCCTTATGGAACCTTTGATCTGTCATTGCAAAGCCTTTGTCTCTGAGATATAATGAGCTTCAGGTTACCAAATCAGGAGTCATCATCTTAACTGGGAAAAGATAATGAAATTATTTAAACTGTTTACAGGAAAGTTACTAAAACAAGTGCATTTGAGACTTTAATGTAGAACTGAAAAATTCTTATTAGGAGTCTGTTGGTTTGGTTTCTGTTTTATTCAGTGAAAAGCCCACAAAGTATAATAACACATACAGTTAAACTTAGTATAATGTGAGGTAGTTAAGCTAATGAACCAGATTTACATTTTCATCAGTTTACGTGCATGATTTGGAAAGGCATTAAAGTAGCTTTGACTGTAGTTGCTGTCTTGAATCATGTTAATAAAACTTTTTCGGAAGTTGGCTAATACTGGTGGTTAGATTACAAGTGAATGGAACTATAAATTTGAGCCCACAACTTTATATAGTAAGTTATAAATTAGGTTTCAATTACCGTAATTCTGTATATGTTTATTTCATCTTTAGCCCTAGTATTATCTAGAGTGTTTTCCCAGTTTAATAAGACTATAGAGACATACAGGTCTGCTAAACCGACAAGGCAGTTCATGCTCTAGTATTTGCTTCTGACTTGAGATAATAGGGAGGACAATTCTATTGGAATAATTAGGGTACTTTTTTTTCTCCAGCCTTTATCTGGTCAAAATATGTGAAACACTGCTTAGTTGTTTTTCTTGTTCAAAAATAGATGTTCCTACATCAAAAACTGCAGTAACATTTTTTTCTTTTCAAAAGGAGGGGATTATTTTCATTAGTTATCTGTCCCTGCAGATTGCTGGCATGTGATGTGTTGAAAGATTTTTACATACACTGCCAGCAGCAGTCTGTAAGTTTGCTGCCTTATAGGTTGACATAAATATGACAAAAAGAAATGACTTTGTCTGTGGGGATGTAGAGATGTGTGATGTGTTAGTAGAATTGCAAGGCTGCTTTCCTTGTGGTTGATCCTGGATCACATCAGTGGGCTGCAGCTGTTCTTAACCCATATTAAGTTTTCTCTCTCTTAATTTTTTTTTTTTTTTTTTTTGTAGCAGACGATGTTATGGGAACTCTTCAATAAAGTCATTCTCCTAGGGGGAAAATAACATTATACATCATGCTAAAAAATGGCTATTGTCTTTTTGATGCCAATTTAGGAATTACTTAAAAATTGTGAAGTAGTAACATCTGGTTTTATTACTTGATGCATAGGAAAGGCATAGACTCACTTTGATTTTTGTGTCTTGCTTGATCCACATTTTCAGTCCCATGCTTTTTATCTCACGTAGGGTCTAAATGTTATGTTTAAAGGTGTTAACAGGTTGTTTGCAAGAAAAAATCAACTTGTTAAGTTTTTGCTGGAGCATATGCTTGTTTAGTTTTATTCTTTACAGCAAAACTTCATAATTATTACATTTTATTTCATTTTAAATTTTAATATTTTAGTTTAAAAAATAAACAGCTCTGTTTGATCTATGGGAAAAATGCATCTTGCAGTTTCTACATGTTCTTCATACATTACTTTTGTCTTCAGTAAATATTAGATAGCTCTCAATTCTATTGTGGACAAAAGGTTTCAAGCATGGAAGTAATGGGGCAATGAATGGATGGACCCTTCTGTAAGCAGCTGTTGAGGACACTGTAGTGTGGGATCCTCTTGAAGATAATATCCTAACTAGGACACTTCTCTCAATAACTCAAGAACTTGAAAATATCAATGAAAACACTTTTTTTTTCTTGTGCTCTCAAGAGCTACCTCCTTTTGCTGTGTAATTGTAGTATTTCAGCTCTTTCATTTTCCTCTAAATTTATAACTGTTTTTTTACTCAATCTGTTTGCTATACAGAGAATTTCTTGTCTTTCTGTAGTGCTAATTATATGTAGATCCAATGACCCACTTTAGACAATTCAGTTTAACTGAGTTGTATCCATCAGAAGACACTGCCCATTAGGAGACTGAGTACATAACTGAACACTAAGGTGTAATTTTGATGATTGAAGATACCAAGTTTTTAGGACACGTGTACACAGTTTTTCTGTAGTCTGGTCCCTGGGCTTATTCTCTTACATCTAATGCATATATAGTGTTCCATAGGTGGTTTTTGTTGCTTTTTTTAATCTTGGAAATGCGGGGTGAGAGGTTTTTTTTGTGTTGGTGTTTGTTTTTTGTTTGTTTGGGTTTGTTTTTTTCCCCTGTTGTTAGCAGCCTTTGAAGAGCAGTGTTTGCAAACTCACTTAGTCTTTAAGGGGAAAGATGTAATTGTGTGACAAGTAACCAGAGAGGTTCTTGGAGTAGGTTGCCATGTTAATTAGGATTTAAAAGTGGTGGCAAGAACAAGAAGCCGGTCTGTGAGTAGCTCCAAGACACAGCTCTAGACCTGCTGATGTGAGTTCATGCAACGTGGTGCCCAAACCAGTTAGTCCTCTGAACTCAGCATATTGGGAAGCACAGCGATGAGAGGCTCAGCAGGCTGCACTGGAGCCAGTTTGGGTTGGGTTTATTTATTAGTTCTTTCTTTTTGCCAGATCTAGGCTGGCTTCAGCCAGAGCTGCTCAGTTTTCTCTGTTCTGGGCTTGTTAGAGGTTCCAGTAAAGAGAATGTTATCCATGGAGACTGAGCTGCCTTTGTCTGAAGCCAGCTTAGGTCTGATGTCTTACCAGCTCCGGCTCTCTGCCACGTGAAAGCAGCTAGATTGTTTCCAGCCAGAAATTGTCTCCGGAAGCTGTGTAGGTATATTTCTGTAGTTCTGCACCTGAGCTAATAAGTCCAACTGGATTATAGCTGATTTTTGTATGGAGCCAGCACAATGCTTGCATCTTGTCATGGTTAATATGAAATTTGCTAGAAATATATATATAGATAATTGGGAATTGATTATGCTTAACTTCTATCTGTATATTCTGGTGTCTAATGCAGTTTTAGTTTAGGATATATTCTAAACTTACAACTGCATTCAAGTCAATTTTGATAATCAAAATATTACAGCTGTTAAATTAGTTGTGCATTAACTTTTTTTGTAACTGGGTAACACATTTCATCCTAACTGGTGCTTGGTTAGCCCTCTTTTAGCTGGTTCATCTGCTCCCTTACCATTGAGGAAAAGTGTCAACAAGTGGGAGGCATAGTAGTATAATGAGCTTTGTATGTATGCAGAAGTTATCACCAACGTGTTTTCTTGCCCAGGAAAGCTTTGATCCAATAAACATGCGCTGTGCCATTTGGTCACAGCTGTATGTCCCAAAGCACGTTACAAAAATGAAAAGGAGCTGGGGAAAACACAGCAGGTGTGAAAGCGTTCCTATAGAGTAAGAGTAGCACTAATGACCTATTTGTCTTCATCAGTGGTTTTCAGGGGACAGTTACAGAAAGCACTGAGGCAGTAAGTAGTTGTTTGCTGGAGCTTTTTAGTTTCTTAAAGAAAAAGCTTTCAAGATTATAGAATTTTTTATTAGGAATCCAGTCAACAGCCACCCTGTCAAAAAGGCATAAGTAAATTCACATATTCCTTTGTTGGCAAAAGCCTAAATCAGATGGACTAAAGAGAAGATTATGTTGTGCAAAGGAGTTACTGAGGCATTCACTAAAGATGTCCTTGGTTTGAAGAGACTTGTGTTCAAGGATCATGCCTGTAAGAATGATTGCTCAATGGATTCTTTGAGACAGAATTGCAGGATCTGGGTAAAGGTGAAAAGTCAGACCCAGTCTCACTGTCTGTTCTCGCTATTTCTGTTTCTTCTTTCTGCACTTAGCCTGTATTGGGTTATGACTTCATCCAGTAGAAATTTCAGGAAAGTTTTGAGAGAAACTGCCGATGTCATTGAATTTTCATGTGACTCATGGTCTCTCTCTAAAAAAATAAAAAAATATGGCAGAAACCTTTCATATGCATCTCTTTTTAATTTTTTTTTAAATTTGGCTATGATGATGTAAAATAACAACAGAGTTTCTTCATACTGGTATCTGTATTTTGACTATTCCCAATCTTAATATTTCCTTAGGTTGTGGAGAGCACCTTGTCCGAACCATACTGGCCAGAGAATGTTCGTGTGCTTTGCAAACAGAAGATGCTCACCAAGCTCTCCTAGAGACTATGCAAAACAAGTTTATTGGTAGGTGTATGGTGCTAATTGCCTAAACATTGCATAACATTGTTTAAAATGCAATTGACTGTATTAAATAAAAGTAAGATACTTATTTTTGTGATTTTTGTTAAAACCTTGTGTTGCAGTTGGCTTCAATTTTTGTGTTGTGTTACATCTAAAATATGTTAAATCAAACTACAGAAGTATATTTTAGGAAATCTAAAGGAAAACCCTTGGAAATACCTCAATTGTTATATGAGTCATAGAATACCCGGAGAGGTTTGAAGAAAGAATTTCCTGCCTGAGTCACTGCCTGTGGTGTACAATTGCATATGGTGGCTTGGGAGCATTCATAAGAATTATTCATTATGTTAACCCTTTTAACTATGATAGACCTCAAACCCATGGCATGTTCTAATTAAATGCTTGGGATAGACAAATTCTGGTTTGCTAATTGCACCATGAAATTAATTTCTTGAAAAAGTGAAGGAGACTTCATTCAAGATTATTGTTAGGTAAAAACAATTATTTTTTCCTTAATTTGAGAGGATTACAAATGACTACTTATACGTGTTTAATTTCTTGTGAATACAGATTCTGTTTTATTTTCTTCAAGTCATAACCCAAACATAAATGTGGAATTTTAAAGTATTGAAAGCTTGACATTTTGAAGATAGCATAGATTCCAGTGAAGCTTCTGGCATATGTGTTGGCTTGTGCTGTCTTTGTAGCCCTTAAAACTTTTGAAGCTTTAGAATCCACAGACAAATTTGACCTTTAAAATTTCTTGTGGACAGCATAACACTTCTTGTATATTGTGTTGCCAAAGTTCGTTTTTATGATATTTTAATTAGAACTGAAAGAGGGACATAAGCATACCTTTTTGGCACCCAGGAACCATCACGCTTGGTCTTGGCAAGCAATGCATTGCATTGCATTTCTGTTTGTAGTGTTGAATCCATATTAAACTCTGCTTCTGACAACATTGCATTTGACTCTTTGAGGGGGAGTCACCTTAGCGTTGGAAGGCTGCACTTGATAATCTACTACTGCACTGCAGTCATTTCGAGCTGTTCTAGGAATGCAGAGCAAAGTAACCCCAGTATGTTCCCCAAAGAGTTTATAATCCAAGCAGCACAAATACAACTTTTTGTATTTAATCACTTATTCCAGTGCATAGTGGTACAAAATGAGGGGATTTATCTACCCAAGAGAAGCTTTTAGGAAGGATGCTTGTGGTAGTTTTGCTAATTTGGAGCGCTACTCTGAAGGTGTTGTATGGAAGTGGCTTATCTTCAGGAAAGTCAAATCTTTAGTCTGTACTCTCAAAATTGATTGTGCTGTTTGTGGTACAAATACTAAAACCAAGCACAAAATGTATATATCCTTATGCAATTTAATGTTAGTGCATGCACACACACACGAAATAGAAAGCTACTGCCAAAGACACTGGCTGATAAAAGACCAAAAAAATCAAGAGCTTTTTAGTTGAGGTACCTCCTTTAAGTTACTTTGAGATTTCTGGGTTCTCTTTTTTCTGTTTGGTAACTGTGCAAAAATTCAATTCTCTTGCTGTTTGGTCCAAATGTATTTTGTCACAAGTTTGTATTACAGGTTTTTTTTTATTTATTTTAAATGTTAACTGGCTAGTATGTGATATATATACATTGTATATTTTACTGAAAATGTGAAAATGTTTGTATTGGACTTTAACAACGTTCAATATGTTCTTAATTTTTTGTTATACTTGAAACTCTCAATTGCTGAGAAAGAGGAGCTGCAGAGAGAGAGATACCAGGCTAACAGGGTGGTGTCATATTGCCTTGGGAAAACAGGCTAAAAGCAACAAAACAAGGGGAGGTGAAAAGAAGTGTCAAGTTAATGCTTTTCATGATAGGAAAATTTGAAAGAAAGTGTTTTATACTTCCTTTTCAAAGTTTCATGTTTTATTTAAGGATAGGTCTGTCTTGTATTTTCAGAAATATATTGCTGCAAATTTTTGTTGCCTGACAGCAGGTGTGTGTATTTTCTTCTTATTTGTATTTTGGGGCAGTCCTGATGTGGGTGATTAAAAAATCAAGATACAGCTGTGGGATTTTTTTATGCAGGTGAAGTGCTTGGATGGATTCTGTGTTTTGATTAGAAAGCATAACATCTGGTTTGCCCTCAGCTGTCCTATGAATGAAGACTGATTGAGGAAAATCTCAAAATCCAGATGCATCTTGATGTTTACATGTGACATAATACTGAGTTTTTAGCCAGTAGTGTAATTTTGGGGGCTCTTGGCAGTTCTGAAGATGGAATGCAAAGTTATGTCTTGCTAATTCAGTACAACAGTTGAAAAAATGCATTGCACTTGAAACCTTAGGCTTTTACTAAATAGGTTTTTTTAATCTGAATTTTCATAGATGCTGATGTGCTAGTTGATATCTCAGGATACAAGGTGTGATGCAGGATTTCTTACCGGTATGAACAATAGGATAAGATGGGCTAATAGCCTCCTTGCCAATGGCATGGATTCTTTCCTTGCTACTCTTTCTAAATGCCCTATTTTGTGGTCATGTCAACCTTTCACCAGAATTATACTAGACCAGGGCCAAAAAAAGAAAAACCAACCCAAAAAGCTTTAACAAAGCAGAGCTAGAATGTTTTGTCAGAAGTCAAAATGTGCGTTACTTGCGTTGGAGAGATGAACAGCTGATTTTGGCAGTTGCCATCAGATTGGTGCTTCCTGTTTACAGAACTCTCCGAGTCTCCGCAGAGCCCTGGGAGTCCTTCCAGCTAGGGAATGCCTGGCTTAAACAGCAAGTGCTGTTTAAACAGCAGGTGATGAGCAAACTAATGGCAGATGTGCTTCTCTCATCCTTTCTCAGAGCCAACTTACTATGGATAATGCACAATTGATGGTTGAATTGGAGGTGAGAGAAATTAAATTTAGATTTTTTTGTAAATTGAACGGGTTTGATATCTTTAGTCGAAGAGTGCTAAAGGCTTGGTACACAGTCGAAGAATGGTGTTGTGTAAACACAACTACCTTCCAACCAGAAGAACAGAGGATTTTGTTACTCATCATTCCTTTCAAATGTGGCCAAGTTTGTGGAATGTAGACTTAGAGTAAATGTTTGTGTCATCTCACTGGCGGGAAATCTGGGCTTTTAACAATGGCAGTGTTACGAATTGTACTTTAAAGCTTCTTGTAAAGTATTAGAAAATAATGAGCTGAAAGACATCGATGGAATCTGATATTTGTTCTTTCCTTAGTGGAAATATGTTTATCTATTCTTGTATTTTTAAGTTGTGCTTCAGTTCACAAATGAGCAATGTCTGCAGAATGGTAATAGCAGAAGGATAATGCTAATACTTTCTCTTTTAGAAATTTTTTGTCAAATACCTCTCTTGGAAGAAAGAGGAATCATAGAATATGAACTTCCCAATTATTATTTATGCTGGTTGGTGGAGAAAATAAGCACCATACTTAAAACCAGTTACAAGGCTGCTAGTGACTGTTGCTACACAGTGTTATTGTTGCTTTATAGTGAGGTGCTGCGGTGCTGCCTTACACTGTCCTTTGTGGTTTTGTAATGGAGGAAGGATGCTATGGAAGTATAATTATGTGTTCTCCGTAACACAGAGGAAAAGATTTGGGAAGAGAATGAAACGATCCTGAAGTTTCACATATTTAATCCACAGCAAGTTTACAATTTCACAAGTTTGTATTTGATGGTAGACAGAATTGAATAGGCTTATTCATCACATGCACAATAAAACCAGCTGAAAAACTAACACAACGTGGTGATATTCCACAAGGGTTTGGCTAAGTCCTGACTGTCCTTCTCCTTATCAAAAGCATTTTGATTTTATTGGACAGCGGTATCCTTAGTTATTTAATTTCTTAAAATCTGACCTGTAAAGTTTGAAAGTACAGGTGCTTTTCCTTGCACCTTCTTTAAAGATTCTAAACAGATGTTTTCAATTAAGCTTACTTATCATAAAATACAAAGATCTCTGGTTTCAGACAGCTTGGGCTTAAACATTTAACAAATAATGGTGCATGAAATTAAAAGCAGGCTTCATTTAGCGCTTATATACTCTTCTAATGTTTATTTAAATTGTTTGCTTGAAGTTCAGTGGAATACATAGCAGAAGCAGAGTGGCAAACAGTTTCACTTTAAACACATTCTGTACCCAAGCTGACAATGGCCAGTGGCATAGGGGATCTATATATTGACCTGAAAAGATCTGAATTTCACTCACATTACAACATGTGAAGATTTAGAACTCTTTAGCTGTGCTCCGTTAAAACTGGGGGATGCTAAACACTTAATTGGTTACACTGTGCCACACTCAGTATTTAGAGCAAAGTTCTGAAGACTTTGAAAGCTAATGTAAACAGTGAAGCTGGTAATGGTTTCTCCTCTATGGAAGAGTAAGAATGTAAAACACCTGATGAACAGCTGGTTAGTCCTTCGGCTGGTTAAGTGTAAATAAAACACTTCTTTTACAGTTTAGTATCAAATCTGTGTTAGGCTGGAGGTCTCCAGGACTACAAATGGGAAAAAAAAGCACAGGATCAGAAATGAACTCTTACTAAATCACGTGCTTTGGAGTAGGCAACCTTCCTCTTGGGAGCAGTTTAATTTACCAGAGACGCAGAAGAAAAAATGTTCTTCATTTGTAGCTGTAGTTCCTCCAAAGCAAGGCTGAATGTTGAGGCCGTTATTTGCCCTAACGCTTGTGAAATCCATGTGCTCTATCCCTGGTCTGAGGCTGAGCCTGGGTCTTGGTGTTTGATTGAGGTTGCTTTTGCAGAACTTACAGGATCAGTGAACGTGGAGCTGCTATGAAGACCTGTTTGCTTATTTTGATGAGACTATAACTGCAGATTAGTAACGTACAAAATCTGTAAACAAAATATTTGGAGGTGAGAAGGGATATGTTCTTGTTTCAGACTTTCGTCTCTCCAGAATAATGTTCATTCTACAGCTGATGATAAAATGGTGTAGAAGATTAAAAGCTGGCTCTGCATTGTTTAAAAAAAAAAATATACATCTTCAGTAGCTCAGTTGACAATACTAAATCTCAGTGGTTTCTTGAGTTGCAACTGTATTTTGGCTCAATATCTATTGCTACGGCTCCGAATCATGGCTGGTTGCAACAAGAAAGCCAACATGATCCCATGGTTTTCATCATTGGGTTGTAGTCTATTGGTAAAGGTGCTACAAATGAGGATAGCCTGTGGGTTCTGGGTTTTCATTTTGTGCATTACTGGGCAAATTCCATCTGTAGATCATGCGTCCCATCTTCTTTGCTTTCTTTGCATAACACAAACTTTTAAGACATTTCCTGGTTTAATACTCCAATGAAATTACCCACAGCAAGTCACTGTAAGCCATTTTACTCATCTCTGTATTACCCCAATAATACGGGTATGGTCAATTCTAACAGAGTTAATGCAGTAAGACCTGCTCTTGTTTGGTGTAACCAACATTTGTTCTTACTCCAATGGGCCAACTTGTGCTGTTCTTAGAGAAGTCAGCTTCTTGCTTATCTGGTGTGTTTTCTGAGTCCTGAAATTTAAACTATACTTTATCACGCTTTTATCATGTGTGGTGCTATTAAATTAATTCTCCTCTTGAGTTTTCTAGTTGAAATAACAGTAGATTGGCAACGTACTTCAGCAAAGGCTGAATTAATACAGTCTAGCTTTTGAGTGTGTAGTACAGACTTCTAAGCCTTTGAATTTTGTGGACTAATAACAAAGCTTCCATAGTGCATAATCACTGAAGGAAGTAACTTGGTTCAAAAAACAATCGTGTACGTATTTAGGGCAATAGGATGGACAGCATATTTTAAGTAAAGAAATAAATTCATGCTATTTGAGCTGGCAGAACTGGGATTCTTCTGAGCATAGTTGTGCACGTATAGGTAGAGCATCTCTTTGGTTGAAATTGTAAGCTTAAGAGTTTGTCTTCCATGTTTGAAGCTCAAGATTTACCCCTTTTTAAAAAAAGTCTCACAAAACGCATACTTTGAGTGATGACTTTTCTCATTCAGAACTCCATTGAAGATGATGGATGTTTTGTTCTTGCAAAGAAATCCCTGTAAAAATGAAAGAATTCTGATGAAAATGTAGTGTTACATGTTTTGCTGCAGACTATTTACATGGAAAGAAATGGACTGCCAATTTTTCTCTTAAAGTTTAAAAAAGGAGAGCCTGGCATGTGCAAGTTACTCAGATTATTGAACGTTTGATCAGTGATGATGGCACATTGTTGACAAAAATACTGGGGAAAATGAAGAAACGTGATTGGTTTATTTACAGACTTTTCTTTTATCTACTCTTTCCTGAGTGTGTGAGAGAGAAAAAACACTTAAAAAAACCCAACCAACCAACCAAACAAAAAAAACCAAAAACCAACAAAAATCAAACAAAAAAAAACAACCCACTAACCAAAAAGTGAGTAATTAACCCAATGTAAGCATTTCTAGAACCAGATGTTAGTGGCATCAAGCCTATAATCAGTAGTCGCTGTTGGTTTTATACACATTCATCCAGTCTTAGTGTTTTAGTGTGGCCTTAAATACGCTCTCTGCTTTAAATAGTTTGCTGGCTGCGTTCTGCTGCAGTAGAAGATTTTTAATCATTCTGATTAAAGAGATTATTAGTATTTTTCACTAGAACCTTGAAAGAACTTTTCACAGGTCTTGAAAGAGAAGGAGAAACACTGCTTATTAAAAATTCAAAACCACCCCAAACAAACCCCCAAAGAACACAAACCAAAACTTTTTTCTCTCTTTTTGCAATGCTTTTTCACCACAGCATGGCGCATAGCCTGAATAATTTTTGCAATTGAGTATAAGATTAGGTCTGTAGACCAAGTTCAAGTTAGGACATTGCCTTCGAAGTACCTGACTTTCTGAAATAAAGATTAAAGGATGCATGTCCCCTATGAAGAAAACCACTTTTTTGGTCATTTACTTACAGAAATCTTACTACATACTTTGCCAGCATTTGCTTAATGCATAAGAGGTAAACTTAACATCTTGGAAAGCATGGAGTAAAAGATTTTGATTTGGGTGGTAAAACTCTTTACAATTTCCAAAGCCTTGCATTTCTACTTCAACTGAACATATTTTCCTGTTTTGTTACCTATTATGTTATGATTGGCTGGATTCTTAGTTCACAGGGATTTGT
Organism: Calidris pugnax; assembly: GCF_001431845.1. Taxonomy (NCBI): domain Eukaryota; kingdom Metazoa; phylum Chordata; class Aves; order Charadriiformes; family Scolopacidae; genus Calidris; species Calidris pugnax. The sequence goes on along the minus strand of NW_015090786.1, from coordinate 8,390,015 downwards.
TTGCAGTAGGTGTCACTGGTACCTAGCAATAGTTCCTGTACAAAGCAAGTGGCGCTTTAAAAATAGTATCTGTTTGTATTAGATCAAGATATTACTGTTTATTAAGCATAATGGGCTTTTATTGTAATGACGACCTTATATCACTTTGGAATGTAGCTGCTCTTATGTTAAGAGAGAACATGGTAAAGCTTTTAATTTTCCTTACAGTAAACTTCAAGTCTGTTCTTACTGTTTGGTTCTTTTTGCAGTTATTATTTGCATTAAAGGAGTAATTTCAATCATTAGAATAGCTGTGGGCAAATTGAAGGAGACTGATGAGTAGATCTGCTCTAAAGTTCTTCTGGCCAGCAAATCCTTTCACAGTGTCTGTACGCTAGACATAGTATACTAATTTATTTAAAAGAAAATAATGGAAATGTTTGTTGCAATTGTTCAGTTTTAAATCACAGTTTATTGCAAATGTGTGACTAGGCTCTATTTGGGCTTAAGTGCAAAAACTTGCTTAATTTTGTGGCTCAAGACATTTTAAATCATATGTAAATCATACCATTGTTTTCCACATTTAAAACTATAGGAATCTCATTTCAAAATACAAATGAGAAAAAGAATACTTAGACATGATTCAGCTAACTTAAAACTTTTCCAGCTTCTGATAGAAGATGTTTTATATCATATGTCTTAATTTAACAACAGAAAAGCCACTTTAAAAAGTCGGATGTGTTTTGGCTTTTCTGCTACTATTTGTAAAACAGCAAGGAGGACAGTCTATAGCAGTTTGATGATGTCTCTGTACAAAGTGCTTTAAATTGGGGAAAATGAAAAAAACGTAAAAGTGACCCAAATTTGCTTGATTCTTTTCATATGTGGCCATCTTTAGATTAATTATAGTACAGAAAGAACTAAATATTGAGACATGATTTTTTTTCAACTTGACACTCCATTTTTCATTATTAGATCTTCCTTGATCCAAGAACAAATGGTTTAACGCTCACAAATGTAATTTCCAATCTATTTTTTTTCTTAGTTCCATATAACTTTTTTCCTTTTTTTGATTACTGCTAGAATAGTAGATCGTTATTTAGAAAATTACTCATTTAAAACATTGGAAAAAATAAACTGATGCCTTTCTAAAAGCATTGGTTGACCTGACGGTCTTTTCACTGTTTAGAGGAGCATTGAAGCAATGCCCAAGATTAAAGGGGGAAGGCAGGAAAGTGAAATGAAAAAAAAATACCTAAGGAACTACTCATATTGCAAATAATTCTCCCCGATGATTTTACCCAGGTTCACCTTTTCTAGCCAATGAAGATGGTGTGCTCGGAGGTGTGATAGTTCTTCGGTGTTGCAGGTGTTCAGCAGAGCCTGATTCATCACAGGAAAAGCCAACTTTACTAGGTAAGAAGTTCTTACTCTTTTTTACTTAAGTGCTAACTCAAAGTGAAAGATGTGTGTGTTTGCCATTGTTCAGAGTCCACAGAGAAAACAAAAAGGAATTGAAATTGTAACACTCTAGAAAGTGAAATATTAGTATTAGCCTTGTTTGTTCTCCAAAACTGTAGAAAAGAGCATTCTTTTTGGCTTATTATTTCTAAGCAGAATTGTGATTTAGAGAGTTGTGTGGGATCCTTCTAAAATCATGGCATAGAAATGTGGTTGCTTGTGGTGAGGCAGGGTATGTTACTTGTAGAAAAAAATCATACTTTTAGCTAGGGGTAGTGCTGTAGGGGTATGACTGTTTACTGCTTCTCAGTGGTTTATATGCTAAAAACGCTGTCTATAAAGTTTTTTGTTCCTCCTTTTTGCAGGAAAAAATATGAAAATCTGGAAGATACTTTTAAAATTTGGAAGGGAAGTTGGTTTATGGTTAGAATTTTTTTGTTATGCCCAGGAAAATCTGTTCAGATAAGTCACGCTTATGGAAAAGTATCCTACAACTTAAATTCTTTCCCTAAAAAGAAGTTAAGAAAATGAAAATACAAGTTTGATTAAATAAGAACAAACAAGATGAACTTAATCTTCAATTTCTTTTGTTTGGAAGTGAGAGAAATATTTATAATCATTTAATGTTTGTCATTCATGTAAGAACACATGTTCCTATTAAGGACAACTTGGTATTTTTTCCTCAAAAATTAATAAAGAAAACCCCCATATATCATAAGTAAAGACTATTTGTCCATTGATATTTTTTTTTGTTTTCTTTCCACTGAAATAAGATTAAAGTAGCACAGCTTATTCTAAAGATATATTTGCTGTACCACAGAAATTTCCTGCTTTACAGTGTATGCTGAGTTAATATCTAATTTAACATGTGTAGTATTTGTGTTGTTTGGGTTGGAGGTAAGTTGTGTAACACTGAAGAACTCAGTGTATAGAATAACCAAATCTCATGTCTTTATTGCGGGGATGATCTTTTTTAATATATTTTTTAAATTTTTGAAACAAATTGCCATAATGTGATCTATTAAATGGATGAAAAAAAAATAAAATTAGTGTCTTCAGGTAAGTATGTAATTTAAGATTTTTATTGTGATTTCACTACTTGTAATAGCTACCAATAACCATATATCGTGCTAGTACATGCTACCTTTGGTTGACAATGTACAAGAAAAAAATTGTTAAAAACTTAAAGGAGTATGCCTAGAGTTATCAAAAGCAAAGAAATAATATTTTGAGGGTATTTGGCCTGAACTGTTTCCCAGCTTCTCAAAATTGAAAGATAAGATTAAATTTGTCTCCAAAAAATAGATGACAGTTGAACCTTTAGGGTATTGAGGAGGGGTTGGCCTTGTTGAGCGCAGTTACATTGCTCTAAAGATGTTTGACTCTCTGAAAGTTTCTGACTAACCTTTGGCAACATCAGTAGTGAATCTATTACAGGGGGAGCAAATCACATACCTAAATTGAAGTTCATTTTTCTTTCATGATGGTATCTACATATCTGTCAGAATCTTCAAGTCTTGCTGGGATTGTCTAAACTTTGATCTTCTACTCCAGGTTAATTGCTATGCAAGGATAAATGGTTCAAAAGATAAATGTACTCAGCACACTGTGACCTTCATCAACCATATTAAAGCAACCCGAGGAATAGGAATGAATAAGAGTTTTTTGAAACCATTTAATTATGCTTTTTGCAGTATGTGAAAGTCTCTCTTGAAAGAAATCTGGAAATAGCTTTTTATGGCATCTTGTATAATTCATGTAAGATTCCTTCTGTAAGCCAAAGCAAAAATATATACTTCAGTGCTATTTTTTAAATATTTTACAGTCTTTCATGAAACACCCTGAATTCTGATCAGCGGCTCTTTTTCCTGCCTTCCAAATTATGTTCTTAATGAACACAAATCAAAATGGCTGTGACATTGAGCAGGAAGAATACAGTGTGGCAATTTATAAAGCTGCACTGGATGGGAAATAAATATATGAATAATACGGTCTTTTCCTGAATTGTGTGTTGTAGCTGAGTAGGGGGTGTGTGTATCTAAAAATATCAGTGTATGTATGTAACTAAATATCACTGTAATGTACTGTTTAAAGAATTGATAAACTGTGCAACTTTCAGACTTGAGAACAGCCCCTTAATGGATGAATGTGCGCTAATAATACATGTTAGCAGTGATTAGTTTTCTTAATCAAACACAACAGTTGGTCTTTAACATTTATATTCTAAATTAGTTGTAAGTATACAGTACCAGAAGGTGGCTTCTGTGCTAGAAGTCAAGGTGATCAGATCTGAGAGTGCTTTGATTGTAGAACAGATTCATAGAATTATTTAGGTTGGCAAAGACCTTTAAGATAATTGAGTCCAATTGTTAACGTAACATTGCCAAGTCCACCACTAAACCATGTCCCTGAGCACCACATTTACACATCTTTTAAATACCTCCAGGGATGGTGATTCCACCACTTCCCTGGTATCAGCCTGTTCCAATGTTTGATAACCCTTTCTGTGAAGAAATTTTTCCTAATATTCAATCTAAACCTCCCCTGGCGCAACTTGAGGCCATTTCCTCTTGTCCTGTCACCTGTTACTTGGGAGAAGAGACCAACCTCCACCTCTCTGCAGTCTCCTTTTTGGTAGTTGTAGAGAGCAATAAGGTCTTCCCTCAGCCTCCTTTTCTCCAGGCTGAACACCCCAGCTCCCTCAGCTGTTCCTCGTAAGGCCTGTTTTCCAGACCCCTCACCAGCTTCGTTGCCCTTCTCTGGACCCGCGCCAGCACCTCAATGTGTTTCTTGTAGTGAGGGGCCCAAAACTGGACACAGCACTCAAGGTGGGGCCCCACCAGTGCCCGGTACAGGGGGACAATCACTTCACTGGTCCTGCTGGCCACACTATTCCTGATACAAGCCATTCAGCATACTTTTGAGACCAGGTCTTGCTCTAATTTTGCTAGGCATTTTTACTGTTAATTGTGCAGTGTTACTCTACTTCCATCAGACATCTTTCCTGCTCTTTCTGTAAGATTATTTTGCTTTTACCAAGGATTTCTTTCCTGTCTGCTCTGTATCTTCAGTTCTTATCTTACAGGCTTTACTACTTCTGCATGTTTTCCTGCTTGTGCAGCTAAACCACGAATCTCCATTTACCCATTGGTAGTTACATATGATGTATATGTTTATGTTCAGTTCTGTGAAAAAATGCTTGTTACTGGTTATTCTGTTGATAGTGTTACAATTCTACAGAATCCTTGGATGCCATTCGGGTTTATGCAGCTGTAGTGTGCTTATGTCTGAGTTCAAGGCAAGCAAATGCAAATTATACATGCTTCTACTTCATGGGTGGAACAGGACTCTGCTTTAAAGGTTGATTTTCATCTTTTAACTGTAGTTGCAGCGATATATTTCTCATCTTGGAGGCTCTATCTCATTGAAGTAACATTCTGATTCAGTGTATTAGTTCTGCATTTTGTGACTGCAAATAGTGCTGGAAAATCTTTATTTGATAGCTGTTTCGAGATTGAATTATTCTGCTAAGTAGTTTTGGGTTTTTAAGTTTGTTTTTGTCCTTTCCCAAACTATATTTTAAGCTTCATTTGTTTCTGAAGATTCCAGTCTTGTTAAATTGCATCTTATATTTTAAACCATTGCATGTTTTGTGACTTCTTGCATTTTCCTTTGTAGTGGAATTTCTGTGGAGCCATACAACAGAGAGCATGTGTGTAGGATATATGTCTGCACAGGATGGCAAAGCTAAGGTAAGCCATGAGGAATAGCTTGTAATACAGTAGAATGAGTACGGAGAAGTACGGAGAATATGAAATAATGAAATATATAAGAAATTTCTACCATTAAAAGAATAGAAAAAGTAATAGGTGCATAAGCAGTTAAATGTCTCTGTTGATTGGGCATTTTTTTTAATTGCAGCAGTTAACAAACCTACACACAGCACTTAACAAACCTACATTAACATATATGTTGCGTCAGGAAAAAGGTGCCACAAACACATTTCCATTGCCTCTGCTGACAGTAATTGTATTTGAATAACTTCAACTTAATTCAGCTAAACTTACTATTTAGGGTTGAACAGTATTTTTCTATGGCCATGTCTTCCTTCAGATAAAGTGTCTGCGCCAATGAAGAAGGGGGAGAATGGGGGAGAATATAAAAAAAACTTCAAGGTAGTTCCTAGACTAGCCTCTGTGGTAAACAATTTTGATATTACATCCATGGTTCTTTTAGTTTCTTGGCACCTTTTTTTTTTTTTTACTGGTATGAGATAAATAATATGTTAAAACTCAGTTTAGCAGTGGAAACTCAAAAAATCCTTCACATGAAATTGTAGGGATTAACCAAGAGAATAAGAGCCACCTACTCTTATGAATACAGCATTGAAAAGAGAAAAAGGCAGGTGTTGCAATGTAGCAACTGGAGCGTTTAGGAGAGGTGTTGAATGAGATGGGTGCCGTGGTGACAGAGGATGCAAAGAAGGCAGAATTGCTGAATGCCAGCCCTCAGGAGTCCTGCACTTTGGAGGAAACAGAAATTCTGGACAAGAGAAGACTTCCCCTTAGTTGAGGAAGTCCAAGTTAGGGAACAGTTAAGTTCATTGGATATCCGCAAGTCCATGGGTCCTGATGGGATGCCCCCGTGAGTGCTGAGGGAGCTGGCAGAAGTCATTGCTGTGCCTCTCTCCAGGCAAGGTGTCCGAGGACTGGAGGAAAGCCAATGTCATTCCAGTCTTCAAAAAGGGCAAGGAGGAGGACCTGGAAAACCACAGTCCGGTCAGCCTCACCTCCATCCCTGGAAAGATGATGGAATGCCTTGTTCTGGGCATCATCTCAAAGCATCTGGAGGAAAAGAAGGCTATCTATCAGAAGTAGTCAACATGGATTCATCATGGATTCATTCAAGGGGAAATAATGTCTGACTAACCCGATAGCCTTCTACGATGGCATGACTGGATGGATAGATGAGGGAAAGATGGTGGATGTTGCCTACTGTGACTTCAGCAAGGCTTTTGACACAGCATCCTCATACGTAATCTTAGGAAGTATGGGTTAGATGAATGGACAGTGAGGTGGATTGAAAACTGGCTGAAAGACAGAGCTCACAGGGTCGTGATTAGTGGCACAGAATCTAGTTGGAGGTCCGTAACAAGTGGGGTCCCCCAGGGGTCAATATTTGGTGCAGTCCTTTTCAGTATTTTCATCAGTGACCTGGATGAGGGGATTGAGTGTACCCTCAACAAGTTTGCTGACAATACAAAACTGGGAGGGGTGGCTGGCACACCAGAAGGCTGTGCTGCCATACAGTGAGATCTGGAGAGTTGGGCAGAGAGGAACCTGATGAAATTCAACAAGGGCAAGTGTAGGGTGCTGCACCTGGGGAGCAATAACCCCCTGCGCAAGTACAGGTTGGGGGCTGACCTGCTGGAGAGCAGCTCTGAGGAAAAAGACCTGGGGGTCCTGGTGGACAACAGGATGACCATGAGCCAGCAATGTGCCCTTGTGGCCAAGAAGGCCAATGGCATCCTGGGGTACATCAGGAAGAGTGTGACCAGCAGGTCGAGGGAGGTCATCCTCCCCCTCTACTCTGCCCTGGTGAGACCCTATCTGGAGGATTGTGTCCAGTTCTGGGGTCCCCGGTTCAAGAAGGACAGAGAACTGCTGGAGAGAGTACAGCAAAGGGCCACAAAGATGATGAGGGCCCTGGAGCATCTCCCTTATGAGGAAAGGCTGAGGGACTTGGGTCTTTTTACTCTGGAGAAAAGAAGGCTGAGGGGTGATCTGATCAACACCTATAAATACTTAAAGGGTGGATGCCAAGAGGATGGGGCCGGTTATTTTTCAGTGGTACCTGGTGACAGGACAAGAGGAAATGGGCAAAAACGTGTACATAAGAAGTCCTTAAAGGGTGGATGCCAAGAGGATGGGGCCGGTTATTTTTCAGTGGTACCTGGTGACAGGACAAGAGGAAATGGGCAAAAACGTGTACATAAGAAGTCCCATCTAAACATCAGGAGGAACTTCTTTACTTTGAGGGTAGCAGATCACTGGAACAGGCTGCCCAGGGAGGTGGTGGAGTCTCCGTCTCTGGAGACATTCAAAACCCACCTGGACAAATTCCTATGTAACCTGCTCTAGGAGGACCTGCTTTGGCAGGGGGTTGGACTAGATGATCTCCAGAGGTCCCCTCCAACCATTTTGTGATTCTGTGTGTTTGGACAATGCAAATGAACGAGGGAGAAGCTTCAAGCAGAGAAAAAATCGGTGTTATTGAAGTACTCGCTTTCAGGGCTTATGTGAAGTTCTTTCCAGTTGATTATCCATGGAATAAGGTGTGGTTTTACTTGTTGTCTTAATATTTATTTTAGATTTATTAGAAAAGATTCCAAACTCAAGCTTAAAAGCTCAGATTGAACTGAGTGGAGCTAAAGCAAGCTCAGCTCCAGATGTTCTAGTATTCACTAGTTAGTTTGGAAGTAATTACTTTGTGTTCACAGTGAAATAAGGAGAATTATTAGAATGCACAGCCTTAAATTATTACAATGTGCACACCTGCCTCTGGCTTACACTGTGAGCTCAAAATATTCTTGTTTCTTCCTGGTAGTATCTGTCTAATTAATAAATAAATGCTAAATATGAAATCTGTCTGGTAATGAGTACTAGCATGACAGTGCCATGCCCAGAGATGTTTTCCTACTCACAGTTGCAACATTTGACATCTGGTGTGCATTGTTTTCATACTGCTGGTAAATTCTCCAGCTGGTAATCTTGATTGCGCTGACAGACACAGCTGCTCTTCTTGGTTCACTTTTAAATTATGTTTTTGACCTTCATTGAAGAGTTAATCCCCCTCCCTTTCTTCCTCCTTTGAGTCTGTGGCCACAAATGCTTTCCAGAGAAAAACCACAAATGCTTTTGCTGCTGACTTCTATTGATCAAAAAAAGCCTTCTGTCATAAAAGCTGGAATTTTATTCTGCTACAACTAGGGCTAAGTTATAGATGGAAAACTGGGCTAGAAATAGAACACAATGCATTGCAAGTTTTTAAAAAAATAATATCCCTTTTCTTTAATAGAGTAACTGTTTTGGTACAATTAATTTTGAGTGCTTGCCATGCAAGAATAATGGTATAAGAATTCATAAAAGTATAAAATATCACTGGTTTATGAGTACCATTGGAGAATGATCAGGCAGTGGCTTGTAGGGAAACATCTTGCTTTTCTGTTTTTCTAGGGTGCTAAAGAGCTTCAGTTTTTCTTTCTTTCATCAATCTAGGACTCAAGTTTTATTCTTAAACCAAGAGATTGTCACAGTGGCTGATTTTGTGCTGGTTCAATTTAATGAACATGAAAACATATTTTCATAGCAAGACTTTTAGAAAGTGAGAAGGTTTTAAAGTGTCTACTGTTATGAATTAGACTAATATTAGAATCATAATTATGTAAAGGGGTACATACGAAGGGGAAAAAAAAGTAATCCTGCTTTATAGTGTGATTCTTTTTGCATTTGTGGTTAATGCATTTTGTAACAGGACCTAGATCCTGAACCTCACGTGAAGATCATGGTGATGTAGGAAGCTTTTCTCACTTAAACACTTACAGGCTAGATACCAGCTCACCTGCAGACCCTGGTACGCTGGAGAGGTGGAAACACAGTCAACCAATTAAATATCAGTAACTCCTGAAAAGTAAAGCGGGATCAGAGACATTAAGTGGTTTGTATGCCCTGACCTGCTGCTGCTTCTGGCCGTTAATGCTGTGGACTCTCCAAATAGTGGTTTGGAAGTAGCCTTGAAACAGGGGTTGTTTTCCTCCCAGTTTAAAAAAGACTGGGCCCTGCACCCAGCCACTCAACTTCCAGCCTAGACTGCCTGAATGCTAACTCACCAGCATGAAATGGCTGAGCCTGCAAGAGCTGTGGAGCAATTTTGCACTGTGACTAATAACTGTTTGATTTAGAGCATGCTTTCTGGAAAGGTGTCGAGTCTTTTTTTGGAAAACCAGTTGCCTGGAAAAGTCACTGTTTCCTGTTGAACGTTGGTTTAAAATGCTTGGTTGAATGTTACTTTAAAAATACTGTGGAGGCTTGCCAGATGAACTAAGTTCACACCTTACTGCTGACACAGTCATCTCTGGTTGTGTGCCCTGTTACTTGCCTTTAGCTCTCTCTCAACACTGAAAGTATTTCAGCTCCTCCACCCCTGATAGCGCTGGTAAGGTCATCTCCACTACTGCATAGTGGATATTTCATTGAATTCCCTCTGATTCTTATGCCCTTCAACCTGTCGATCACTGCCACAAGCAGCTAATCTGAACATATGCTTGCTGGTTCAACTGTACTCTTCTTTGTTTCTTGTCATTCCTCCTTGACGTGGGCAATTTCATAATCACTTGGTGACAGTGTTTGTCACATACTGGATGTGGAAGTAAACTTTTTTATATACTTCTTGGAACTTACCTATACCACCTGTTAATACAAGTTACCCAGTCTGGTGCTGTGAGCCTCAGCTACGAGGAGCTAAGGAACAGATATATTCTGTTCTAGAAGTTACCGGTCCCAGACTTCTTTCCTGAAGCAATACCATAGCAGATTGTTTCAAATTAGGCTTGTTCTTTGGGAAGATGAATGGATTTCCCAAGATTTCTTGAAACAAGTTCCTGCATTGCCATCTATATGATGGCAGAATAGTCACATAAGCTGACACTCAAATATTTATAGCCATTAATGAGACTGTAAGAATATTCTAGGCTGCTGTGAAAGTTCCTGGCTGCAGCCATGAGAATAGGTAGGAAATATTAGTCTATGGACTTCCTCTGCACTTACCTGCCCTCTTTTGTAGCAGTAATTGCTGCATCAGCAAAGGTTAAAACTTCTAGATTGAAGGACCAGAAGAGTAAATATCTTCACACACTGAGGAGGTATGTTTTTTTTCTTTTTTGTTATTGTGATGTTGACTCATTAATTACTTGATATGAATTAAAAATCTTTGAGAAGCAGTTAGCTCTTTTAGATTTCCTGACCGAACTTTCTTCTCTTTTGGAGATACTAGTCTTCAGAATAACCCTCCAGATGTTTTTTATGGATCCATAATAGACCCAACGTTCTGATGACTACATTCTTGCTTCCTGGAGTTCTGTCCATACTGTTGCAGGCAACATGCTGTATTTGAAGTCTTAATGGTTGGCGTAGCATTTGGTAGAGCAGTTTAAGTGTCAGTTTGTGTGAAGGGCTTTGAGACCTTCTGCTGTGTAATTTGGGAGGGGAGGAAATAACTCCTTGAATTCACCCATAATGTAATTTTAGGTGTACATGGAGAACGAGAAGGAAAGGAGTTTAGTGGGTAGGTTACAAATAATTGACTCTTCTTAGTTACATAGTCTTGATACCTTCTTGAACCTTGTCTGCTTGCCCAATGGAGAAGGCTGCAAAGGGAAAGAAGCTCTTCTATCTCAAATGACTGTGCAGCGTATGCCAGCAATGTGACTTCACGTACCAACTGCATCTCTTGAAGGTTCTGGTTATGGGTAGGCAGCCTTTCTTTGATTCAGTGTTGTGTATCTGTGCATAATCAAGCAGGAGCCCTTTTACCTCAGGCAGGGTCTGCAGAGTATTTTTTCATTTAAGGCCCACAGTATTCCATGGGAAGAAAGTGTAAGTGGGCAGAATTTGCCACAGAACTTCTCTTTTCCTGGATCTCCCAAGTTTCTTATGTTATCTTAGTTGGTGGTGGATGAAATTTTTGCTTGAAAATAAGTACTTTCCTGCTGTGTTTTCAGTCATGTTTGAAATCAGAGTGCTTTCTTTCCACTGAAACATCCAGTCTCAGTACCAACAGCAAGCAGGTTTGGTCATGTGTTATGTCTAGGTATTTGAAATTATTTGTCAGCTCACTGTAGTTTTTAGTATGTAGAAATTTACTATGTGATCTGTTTATAAATGTTGCTAACTTCTACTATTACTGTAAATGTTCCAATACTTTTGAGATATCCTTGTAGTTAAGCTTCATAGGTTTTAATTTTTGTAACAGCTAGATGACCTGGACAGAAAATTTCTAAAAATCTAGTTATAACATTGAATGTAATCCAATTCAGTTGCCAGTTTAAATCTCTCTTTGGCAGATCCTCAGTTCTTATAACATGAATTACTAAGCTTTATGTTATGGCAGTTTTTAATATTGCAAAGCTACATATGCCATTCTTTCCATTTTCTAATGAACCAAATTCAAGTTGCTTTGCAAGGTACAGGGTAATGGTGCTGGAGAGGGCTGCATATTGCTGTGCTTGTAAACATCCATCAGCAACTGCTGTCTACACCAAATGCTGTGGTTGCAATATACAAACAGAAACTTTATCTTTGACACTTAATTTCATTTTCCAGTATGAGAAAACATAGTGGACAGGGAGACCATTTCCAGTTCACTTTTCTTGTTGAGGTGTTAGGGTTTGTAATCAGATTTATCCACCTTTATTAACACTGTAAAATTTAGCAAAATCACTTCCCTCTATGTTTGAAGTGATACGTATGGCAAACACTGATTGAAGTGACTGTTGCTGGTTTTCTGAGGATGGGCTTCTGTGTCTTACTTTGTGAGGAAAAAGTCTGTGAAAGCCCTTTGTCAGGAGAAGGGCAGTAATCCAGTGCTCACTGGGTGAAGAAACACGTCTTGGAAGAATCCTAATTCTAATTTGAAAATTAGTGGAAAAATTTACTGAGCCTGTTTAGTTAACAAAAATACGAAGTCAAATAATTCAGTCATTCATTTCGGACTACAGAGACAGTCTTTTAACTTCATGACACAGGAAAAGTATATGTCATTTATACTTTTTTTTTTCTTTAATCTGCACTCTTGTCTGGAGACTGGGGAATCAGAAATTTTCACTTGAACTCTGTGCATACAGTAGAGCATCCAGTTCTCTCATAAAAATAAGGTATTTATATTTGCTGGAAATAACCTTCAGTGCTAAGATACCAGTTAAAATATTTGGCTTGCAGACCTTCATGGAAATTAAGGGCTCTGAGATGGGAAGATAAGTTCAGTTTTTTGGGTTGAATTCTTGCATAAAGCAAATGGTTCTGGAACTCTCCTCATATTTGTCTGACATATTTCAGAACAGAGCAGAGAAGATGGGATTGTGGGGTTGTGTATCCAGGTACGCAAATATAAATGCAGTAACCCGACTTAGCACCTGTAATTCAGAATGGTAAAAATCACATTTTAAGACCTATGGCAGTATTTTAGAATACCTCTACAAAAACCTGGGACTGAGCTGAATAGGTGATTGGTTGGTACATGGCTTTAGACTGTCTAAATGCATGTGTGAATGAATTAGAGATATTAAAATGTTTTTGTTTTTAACTTTCTTAAAATGTGATTATTTTTTTTCTAATGTATTATATTAATGTGTCTAGATACATAAATAGTGTACAGTAATATACTTAAGCCACAGAATGAATTTGAGCTTGGAAAACCATTAACTTCCTAAGCAACCTGTATGTAGAATCAGTGTTTTCAGTGCCTGAGAGCCAGAAGCCTGCTGTCAGTAGATCTGTCTTTCTGCCAACGAAAGGACAATCATTTTGGAGCCCCTCTTTTTTTTTTTTATTTTCTTTAAGATTTCCCCAAATGAGTTGCATGTGGGATATTCTGACAGCAGCAGTTGCCAGTATTTTGCAGAGCACCTTCTCCTGTCATACAGCAAGTATACACAAATGATGGAGGAGAGCTCCCCAGGAGACAGAACAGTAGAGGGATAGCTGTTGCTGCCAAAAATGGGCAATTAGTGCCTACAAAATAAATTGAGAATACATGGCCAGATGGTTCTCATGGTGGAAGTGTGTACCCAGCTAGGAAGATCCGAATTTCTACAGAATATATGGGTATGGTTGTACTTTTCTTTAAGGAGTAAAGTTGTAGAAAGCAATTTCATTCAGTTTATGGTGTCCTTGGTCTTTCATTATATTTCATCTCAATGGAGTAATGAATGGAAAAAGTTTGTTTTATAAATTATTCTGTCCAAAGCACATCCTGAGCATGTAATAAGAAAGCTAAACTCATGAAGTACTCCCTAGATTTGCTTAAGAACTGAATGTGCTGCCATCTGGTAGTTGTACTCTGTCCTCTTGGCAGCATTTGATTGACTTCAGTTTTCTCATGCAGCACTGTCTGTCTTTTGGCTTAAACTTTATATTCATTTTACATTGTATTTATGCTTTTAATGGAAAAAAAAAAAAAAGAAACTGTTGTGACAAACTAATGCTTTTATGTGAATAAAAGCAGAGTAGTTCTTTGAAGACTAAAAAAGAAATCTTTTTGATACTAGTTGGTCTCAAAGTTGTTTCCGAATCTCTGTCTATGAGACATGGAGTACAGTCTTGGCAAGTAAGTCTTGGCACAACTTGTAGATTAGTTTTATTTTCTTTAAAAAAGGTATACTAAAAATACGTAAGTTGAAAAATAGATCAAATGTTCATGAGGAAAAGATGAAACCACACATTGTCTCTGTAGCAGTTAACACTTATTCCAGGGCAGAAAGATCTATTAGTTTTGGACTTGGAGGGTAGTGGGAAACTTTCTAGTGTGCATCAAAAGAGACTGAGAGATAGTAATGTTCCACAGACGATGTCTGCAGTACTGGGGCTGGGGAAGCTGGTTACTGGTTTTAGTTTGGCTAGAAGGGAAAGAGGGAAACATTGTGTGTTTGGATGGCAAATACACAGAGCAAGAATCAGTGTCTGAAGGTTGCTTAGCTTGTTTGTGCTTTATGAAAAGGTGGTAAGCAAAATCAAGTATTTAATCTATCATTTGCCTTTTTAGCTTTTGAACTGTGGGCACGAGGTTCCTCCTTTCAGCTACGGACGAAGATCTGTGACTAACTGGTTTCCTAGCTGTTGGGACCTCTGCTCCTGCTAGGCCCTCACCAACCTCACTTTTCTCTAGGAAAGCAAATCAAATCAGAATATTCTCAGAGACAGTATAATTTCTGTTTATGGAGCGGAAGATATAGGTAGCCCCATCGTTCTTAGTCTACCTTTCCTTGACATATGATTTCCTCAAAGAGAGGCTTCCATGAAGCTGAGTGGAGGATTACTTCAGGAAAACTTTTTCTTTTCCTGTTTTTTGTGCTCCCAGGCACAATTTTCCCCAGATGTGGGTTCATTCAACTTGTAAAGCTGACAGACTAATCAAATTCAATTAAAGGCTTTCCAGTGTTGTTCTTTTTTGTTTGCTTTTTATTTTTACATTTTTAAAATGTAAACCTAATCCACTGTACAATCTGGACTTAATGTAAAATATGATGCTGGGATATAAAAATGTAGCAAACTGTACAAATAAGTTCTGTGGTTGCATTTAAAAACATTAAATGTTCTTTGATCTTCCTTTTTATTTACTAGAGTTTGTTCCTATGGCTAAGAACAAGGGGGAGATAATTCTAAGAATTCACTTGGGATTTTATCTGAAGTTGTCTTGACATGGCAATGTTACCCTTTTGCATTACTTATTAGGTAACATATTTTAAACACTAATCTTAACTCTGTCTTGTTTTTGTTCTACATACGGCAGCCATTGGTGAAAGTAATAAGTAGACAGTGTAAAACAGCATCTGTATTTGCTCCATCATATAAAGTATGCAAATAAACAGGATGCAAGTAAAGGCTTTAAGAAAGGTTTTGTTATATGTGGTTTGGGTGTTTCTGTAAATGGAAATGTGCAGATGCTAGTGTATAGTGGTTTGGGGTCTTTTGTGTGGGAAACATGTTTTTCCTTTTATAGGAAATAACTTTTTGTTTAGGGAATGTGTTCTGACAATGATACTACTACTTGATAATATATTGATAGATATTGACTACCAGCTTATCTCCTCTTATATATTTTCCTCTCCTTGCTCAAAAACTTACTAGGATATTATGCTTAACTAACTTTTTAAAATAACAAGATCTATAAATTGCATGTTAATCCAAAGAAGGCTCCCGTTTCCTCCAGTAATAACATAAGGGTCTGTTAGGGATTTACCTTTGGGTTGTAGGCTAAGTCAAGCCTATGCAAAAGGTTAATTCATAACTTGAGTCAGAAAACTAATTTACACAAATCAGGTCCGTTGTAGTTATAATGAAAAACATTGATTATAAGATTCATTATAATTGTGATATTGCTAATATTTCTACTGTTTCAGTAATGAGCTTCCTCTCTTATGCCTCTTGGCAGCATCCTTCAGCCTCTTGTATTGCTGCAATGATCTGCTAATAATTCTGACTGATAACTGCATAAGCCATCTCATTTATAAATGATGCCTGCCATACAGTGGACTGCTGGTTTGCTTTGACTGCAGTATCTCACTAAACCATTGGTAGTATTCTTCCACTGAGGAAACGTGCTACTCTACCCATCAAACCATGCTGCTTTTACACTGCCATCCTATCCCACTTTTTATTTAGAAATTTTCACAGACCTGGAAAAATGTCTTGGTTCTGTTGGCCATAAAATAAAAAATACCCTTCTTCCACTTGTTTTTCTTCCTTTTAAAATTTTTTTTCTTTCTTTAAACTTATGAAATAACATCTCCAAAAATTGTCAGTTATATTTGGGGGGAAACTGTAACAGATTTGAAAGGAATTTTTTCTTCTTGAAGTGGTAAATCAGGGTCGTAACCAAAATTGTTCTGAAAGTAGGAAGATGTTCATATATCAAGCAGGAAGGCCAGAGATCAAAGTTTTAGCAGTAAAATGAAAACTTTTAAATGTTTTTAATTAAATCTCATTCTGTAATTTAACTGAAAACAAGACCACCTAAGAGCAGACACCAGGATATCCTTATCAAGAAAGGAATTAAAAGAAGCTGTCTCTGAGATACAAATAGTCTCTTCAATGCAATGAATTGTGGTTACAGTCTCAAATCCCTTTCTGCTCCAGTAGTGCAAGTTATTCTCACTGGACTTTTACATCTATGCTTTTTGTCACAACCTGTTGCCTTATGGCAAGTTATACATTTTGCAGCACTTAAATATTGTAAATGGGATAATGTTCTTCCAAAAACTTAAACATGTAGTTGGCTGCACTTAAAGGAAGCTGTAATTTCTAAATGTCTGCAACTTCTATGTTGTGAGCTTTGTTGTAGTAGGAATAATTTCTAGATCCTAACTTAATGATTGTTTAAGCATTATATTGTCTATGCATTAATGAATCACTTGGTGAAACTGGTAACTCATGAGGGGAATGAAGGCCACTGCTCCTGGTTTGGTGGGAGGCAGGATGGAGCGTAGCTTGAGCTGGTGAGTCTCTGCCATGGCCACTTTCTGCTTCAAGCCTGCAGAAAGCTGTTATCAGCCCTATTGCTTTTTGGAGTTCCACTAAGGCTCTTTTTTATGTTTTACCAGAGCCTGCTCTGCAGCTCCAAAAGTTGGAAACAGTGAAGTTTGTAGAAACATGCTTCTGACTCCTTTTATTTATTTATTTATTTATTTTTTTCGTTTCATTTAAACTCTGCTTTAGCCACTTGGCCCTATGTGAAAGCAATTGATGAATCTGTAAATGGTTCATGCTGTAGCTCAAAATCAACAGTCTGGATGAGAACATATGCAATTTCCACAGTATTAAAAACCTGTGCAAAAGGGGGAAAAATGTCATTATAACAGTAAGTCAAATTATAGAATCATAGAATGGTACAGGCCGGAAGGGACCTCCAAAGGTTACCTAGTCCAAACCCCCGCAGTTAGCAAGGACACCCCCAACTAGACCAGGTTGCCCAGGAACCACTTATAAGTTGCCCACTTATCTTTTAATAAGTGAATGCTTTTGCTTATCAGTAATAAAATACCCCTCAGAATATAAAGGTAGTGTCACTGAGTTACAATAGAGTTATAAGATGAACTTTTGTGTACACAAACATATGTACCCAGTTTCTGGCTTTTACTTTGTGGCCAAAATATTAGAGAGCCATCTCAAAGGTCTGCTTTTAAAACTTCTCCATGGAAAAAATGCCTGTTGACAGAAACAGCATCAAACTCACTTTTTGGGTCCATTTATTTAACAGTTGGCAACAAATATTTTAGAGGAAGCTTTAGGGTTTTTTTTTTTAGTTGGATGAGTAGGTGTTTTATGGAGAGAAATTTCTTCTTTGCATCCTTATCATGGCAGTTGCCTTATGCTCTGAAGTGTTAGTTTATCTCTGTCACGTAGTTTATTGTGTGATTTCTGTAAGGTGTATTTCTGTACAGAGTACTGAACTTTTTTGAATCTCCCTAAGAAATAGACTTATAAACCATGGAATGCCACAGTTATTTTTCTTTTGTCTTCTCGCTGGCTATTCCTTTCTTCTACTTTCAGTGCACTGGGTCATCCAGTTTACCTTTTCTACACATCTGTCATGGTCCTCCTCTTCATGTGTTAAACATTAACACAAACAAAATAAAAAAAGAATCCCAGTTGTTTGCAGCTTTTCAAGTTGCTTTGTAGTTTGCCCTCAGACTTCAGTGATGGAGCAGCTTAATTGTTCAATACTTACAAGCCTGCTTGGTGCCTGCATAATTTTGCCTCTCTTCTCACTCGATAGTACTCTCTTGACTTTTCCACAGACTCACATTTCAAGACTTCCTCCCGGAGCCGTGGCGGGACAGTCCGTGGCGATAGAAGGAGGAGTTTGCCGGCTGGAGAGTCCAGAAAGCTGAACCAACAGCTGATTGCTCACTTCATTGCAAAGAATGTGAATGACTTTTTGTACAATAAGTTTTTTGTGTTTTAACAGATGTTGGGAATTCTACTCTTTGTTTTATACCCCGTATTGCAACCATGTGCAACATAACTTGAGACAAGTGCTGCTGTAGTTTATGTTCTCACTCTGTGAATGGGGGTGTGTGCATGTTCATTTTTTCCTTAATAAAATAGGAACTCTTCCCAGTTGTGCAAAGATTATGTATGAATAATGATTGCGTTTTCATTGTTTCATGTTTGAAAAACAACTGAAAGTTCAAAACAAAAAAAATAATTTAAAGATATGGTCGCAATTGTCATTCATGTTCTAAATTTAAAAGTAACGGGCCTTTGAAGTGGCTATATAATTATGCAAAAAATATTATGGTTTCTAAGTTTCTCAGTGGTTTAAGGAAATCCAGAGGTGGTTTAAACATGGGTTGGTTTTCTCCTCCCCAATAAGGAGGAATTTTTTGTGTGTCAAAGAATGGTTTCAGTGAAACAAACTAGAGGAAAATTAAGGCTAGAATTGTTTTTAAATAGTCTTATAGGTCATATCTCTGTTCCCAAACTAAAATGTTAATAGCTTCAAGCTGTATGTATTACAAAAAGCTCTATGAAGATAATGTTATCGTAATGCAGTCTTTATGTATAATGGAATATTACAATGTAAATAAGAAAACAAAGTTTATGGAAAGATTCGATATTATTCTTCGCTTCTGTTTTAAATCTATTTTTAAGAGAGGTACAGAAATGAACATATTACTGGATGCGAAGTGCAATGTGTATTAAATGGATGTTGGGAGGTCTGACACTAGCTTTCTTATTGATAAAGCAACTTCCTGAAGTCCAGCCACAGCATGGGTATTTATATAACTGTGTGTAATATGTATGTACTGTGCATAAATTTACTGTAATTCTTTTTATACCTTCAACAAAATTGCATTATAAAACAATGTAATCCTTGTCTGCCTTGTGAAGCATTGGCAGCTGAACTGTCATTTGTCACCAGTTCTGATACATTAGCCAGATTGCCCGAGTCCTAAAAGTGAGTTCTGACATACAATCTTCCATTTAGTAGTTTTTTCCTCACAGCACTGGCAGCAATAGAAGACTTTTGTAATTAATTCATTGTCCTGATAAGTATGCCAAAGAGAAACTAAAATAGTTCATTTTTTTTCCCTGGTGGATATCTGATAATTCTGTTTTCAGAAATAGTGGATGAATAGATATTCAGACTGTATTTGCTTAAACGGGCATTGTACTTGCCTGTTTTGTAATGTTGTGCCTGCCTATAACAGACATACTTGACTGATTAAATGGTTACATTGATTGTAGTACCAATCTTTCATGGAAAAAAACTTAATAAATTTTTTTTTTAAAGTCTGAGTTCATTTTCACTATTATGTTACATCATACACTGAGATACCATCATCTTTGTGTGGTTTTTTTTTTTAATTGTGATGTCAATGTAGTCTTAGAGTTGAAGATATTTCTATAATAATGTTCTGTAAATAATATGAAACAGAGGCTTTCCAGGTTGCAGACAGAAACAAAAAAGTGGAATGCATCTGTCTTGAAATAGCTTGTGCTGAGATATCAGACTGGATCCCCAGTGATGCACTCATGGTCTGATGAAACAAAGAACTATACTACACCCCTTCACAAATCTTGTAACAAGCTGTTTTGTCACAGCCATTACAATTGCTGTAACACGCAGCATTAAGTGATTGTGTGGGTGCTTCACTATGTAGTGAGTGAAAAATTGGAGATCGTGTGTATGGGTTTGTACGTGCCCACATTTGAAAATGACATTGTTTTTGGAAGAGGTAAAGTAACAGTGTTAGCCTGCTTTAATTCTAAAAAGTGCTTTTCAGTGTTGACTTCATAGAAACTTTGGCATAAATTCACTCTTGGAATAAAGATGGCAGAATAGCTTGCAAAATGTAAATCGATAAATTGTTTCTTCCCCCATGAAGATTTGGATTCCAGCATATGATTTTTCCCCATGCTATCTCAATCTTATTTATGTGTATACATACATGCATATATATAAAACTCCAATCAAATATAATTTGGGGGGTGGGAGAGTGGTGTCAAAAAAGCTGGGCTTGTTCAGGAAGCTACTTAGGAATCATGGTTTGAAATTAAGCAGTGTGTCTTTTCATTGTTCAACTTTTCTTCCCTCTTTCTAGGTAGAGGAAAAAGGGAAAAATAAAAGGATTCTTTTGACTTGAGAATCACAAGCCAGGTACAGAGCTGATCACCTACCTAAGGTACTTGTAAGAAGAAAACTGCTAGCACATATGAATTTCTGCATCAGAAATCATGAAGACTGTCAGAAGCAGAATTTCCTATCATCCAACTCCCACTTAAGCCAGTGAAACATCTTGCAGTACTTTAATTATGGGTCTAATTCTGTTCTATTTTGAACTTATGAAAAATAAATGGCGAGGACGAACATACTTTGCAGTGATGTCGTCCGTAAGCTCTCGTACGTGATGACTAACCCTTGCCACTGGCATAAGCAGATACACTCCAAGAGGAAATTATACACTTGACAGCAATAGCTGGCTAAAATTATAAAGGAAGGGCAACCAGATGAAATGCATATAAATACAATTTGAATAATGTTGATTTTATACTCAAACACACAATTACGTGCCCTGGAGTATTTTGTAGCAGACAGGTTGGTGCCTGAGTAGTCAGTCTTCTGCCATAATAAATTTTGCTGCTAAAAGCTTGTAATAGCCTAAAACAAACCTAATACATTTTTTGGGACTGCAGTTGGGCAAGTCACGGAGAGGTCTGTTACACCAAAAAAAGTTTAGAGGTGATTTGAATTCCATTCTGTATGTTCTGTAGGTATGAAGAGTATACTCTGCTTGTGCATTAACCACTGGAAACGCCGTGAAATACAAGAGATTTGACCGCGGAGGAAGAGGGGACCTGCTTTATGGAAACTGCAGCTGCTCACCTGCAAAGGACAATGTGGAGGATGCTGTTAAAGAAGAAGGAAGCCTAAAGGGAAGCAAAGTCGGTAACAAGTCCAGGGGTATTAGCATGGTTGTGTTAACTGCTCTCATTACTTAAAATGTAAGTTAATAGCAGAGCCTAGAAAAAGAAGCCAAAGCTGTTGGCTTTAAAGGCTTTTGTTAGAAAGCAGAGTATACAAAGAAACTTCTCTGACAGGGGAGAACAGGAATCAATGTAAAGTGGGTAAAGGAAAAACAAAATTATTTTTTAAGGAAAAAAGAAAAGGAATAAGAGGAAATAGTTGTGAGAACTTCCATGAAACCTAGGTAAGAATTGATATATCCTTCACAGTGCTAATACAGCTCATCTTCCAAGGGATATTTGCAGAAATTGAGTGTAAATTGTTACCTTATACCCGACTGGGATTTTCATGTGAAATACTTATTTTGGTTTACGGAAAAGTGAGGAACAAACACAGAATTTCTGTGGCTTTTAGCATGGAGTGTCAGGAGAGGTTTTTGTAGATGCCTTGTAGGTGAGTTGAGAAAGTGCAACTGCCTCATACCAGAGTCCAGAGTTGCCAAGAGATGCTGAGAACCTTGCAGGAGGTTGTATTGAGATTTTATATGGAAGTTGACATCACCAATAGCCTGTGGTAAAGGACTCCTGTAGGGGGTTGAAAGATAGCTCTACTGATTAATAGAACTTATCTTTTTTCTTATTGTTCAGATAAAGCTTGTGGGAGGTTGTTCTGCTCTAATAGCCCTATGCTTGATTAGTCACTCCATTATGAGATAACAGAGATAAGGAGGACTTGTACATGGACAAGATGTATTATTGCTTTAGATTGTATAGTGACATAGCATTTATCTCCCACGTAACCTGGGCAATAAATCCCCATAAAGATCACTAGCATCACTTCATGGTTATTTGAACACAATAAATGCCTGTCTTGTTACCTGCTCCTGTCTGCCTAATGAACCAAATAAAATATGGTAGCAAACATATGAGCAACAGATGCAGTGAGACCTGCTTTCTTATGGCTTTGTGCCTTAACTATAATACCCTCACTTGCCTTAGAAGTCTGCTGTGTGACAGCATTGTCCTACACTTACTTTATGCCCTATGCTCCTTTACCAGCTCTTGAGTTCGCGGCTCCTTGCAAGATAATACCCTGCTCTTCCACTTTTCCTTATCCCAGTACAGAAATGTCAGCTACCCCAGCAAGACTTTTAGCCAACCCTTGTGTCCCCATATGTCTGTTACATGAGAGATGGTGTAGGTGAGTGGTAACTCCTACCTCTTGGCTGCTGGTCTCAAGGGTTGTAACCCCTCGTGGGCTCGTGGGCCACGAGCATGTCAGAACTGTGGTCTCCCTCAGATTAGTAGAAATTGGACACAGGAATTGCTGAAACTGTACAGATGGAGAGTGTGAATGTGCAAACATGGTGCCCTTAGGGTCCAGGCTACAAGAGTCTGGAGCAGCTGCTTTTCCTTGTTTCTTGAACAGCATCTGAGGGACACCAAGAGCCATGTTCACCAGTCCCAGTGATTGCAGGGTGTAAATGCAGCACACCTGGCAGGGTCCAAACTGCTCATAATATAATCAACCCAGAGAGGAAACAGCTGTGAAGTTATGGTGTGGGTACTCATTCTAGAGGGCAACTAAGCACTAGGGGCGTCATGTCTTTGCATGGTTAACCCTCACTAGTCTTTGCACCTTTGGGTATGGATGGCTGTTCTATACCCAGTGTGCAAATGTATGTCAGCCAGACATCCAGGGGAACTCACAGAGGAGGAGTCCCCATAGCTTATCTCGCCATCCCTCTTGAAGCCTACAGTATTTTGTAATAGATATTTAGGCTAGGCTTTCCCAATTTATTATGCTCAGTTATATTGCTGTAAGTATCCACGTAAACATACAGAAAGAGACCAACTGAACTCATCTTCCTCAAAAACCAAGCCTTTCAAAGCTGTTAAAATGCATTTTTCAGAAAGCACCATGTGAAGGCAAGCGTTTGAAGCGAGATCCTGTCCTGTCAGGGCACTTGAAGCTCCTCTGTCAGCTTTGGCAGAGCCAGGATGTCACCCTTGGAGGTGTTTCTTTTAGAGGGCTCAACCATTGCAAGTCCCTTCGTGTCAACACTGGAGACCTCAGAAATGAGGCGGTGCGAGATGTTTTGCTGACTCACGCTTATTTTTTGGATTATCTGGGAATATCTGGTGGGTGTGCAGGAGCAAACCGCAGATGACTCTGGGCAAATACTCCTGATATGGCCAGGCGATGACTTCTCCAAAGGGAGCTCTGTGCTAGCTCTTGGTATGGTTTTATAATTTAGACAGTTTTCCTGAAGGTGATAGTTTCCACAGCCCTGGTTTCACTTTGGGTACGTGTGTTTGAATGGTATAGGGTATGTCCATACAGACAGAGCACAGGCGTCAGCAAGGACAAGTTCAGTGTAATTCGCAACTCCACAGCAGCATAACCCCCCCATTCAAGGCTAAATGTGAATAAACCATGATACCAGCCCTCACTGAAATCCTGTCAAATGTATTTTTTAGAATTGTTTCCTTAAATTTGTGAGTTATGTCTGAGTGATTCAGCCGGGCAGTGTGACACTGTGTGAAACCTCCTGTCCCCGCTGCCCATGGGCAGAGGAGACTGAATTTAAAGTCGAGATGAAACTGTCCGTATTTGAAAACGTTGCTTCTTGATGTTTTTGTGGCTAAAAGCGAGCTCCTTTGTCTCGGGCGCGGTGCTGTGCGGAGGGGCGGGCCGCGGCCGGGGCCTGTGAGGACAGAGAGGCGGGGGCCGCCCCGCGCCAGGTGTAGCCGGTTAGGGCCGGTTCTAGGTGGTTCCATCGGCGGCGCCTCAGGCCGCGGCCCAGATCCTCCACGACACCAGCGGCGCCTCGGGGAAAGCGCTTCAAGAAAAGGGACAAAACAGCGCCCGGCAGCGAGAGGTGAGGAAAATAAACGTAAGAAACAGCCTCCAAGCCCCTCTTGCAGAAGGGGGTGAGGGGTTTGGGGTGAGGGGGCGGCTCTAAGCCTGGGAAAGAGGGGGTGCGGGGAAGGCCTTTGTCTCTCAGTGTCCAAGCCTGGTTTAACCGGCAATAAATTAAATTAGTTTTCCCCAGGTCAAGTCTGTTTTGCCCATAATGGCACTTGGCAAGCGATCTCCCTCTCTTTATCTCAGTCCACGAGCTTTTTCATCTTAATTTCTCCTTCCTGCTGTCCTTCTGAAGAGGTGGGGGGAGAGAGAGGCTGGGTGGGCACCAGCAGCTGTCGAGACCCACAGGCCACAGATATCAATTACAGTTCCACCCAGAACGCCCTTCAGGACCAAATCCGAGAGTAAAATTTGGCAGGAGGGAAACTGTTTTTTCTGGGAGGTTAGTTTTCTCTTGGATCACTGAACTGACTTTTTGTGCCCTGCAGCTGCAGGATTGCTAGAGCTAACGTAAAGGAAACACGGGATTGCACAGCTGGAAGAGGGATGGGGAGGATGGGATACACCAATTTGACTGATGTTAAATCAGATTAAGTATGAAATGAAACTGCCCCCTCGCCACACTCACTGTGATTATTCCTCTTGTCAGACGTTGCTCTTACTCTGTTCCAGTCCCTTTCTGGAAGTAACTGCTACAATGCACTGTGAAT
This sequence comes from Calidris pugnax, assembly GCF_001431845.1. Taxonomy (NCBI): domain Eukaryota; kingdom Metazoa; phylum Chordata; class Aves; order Charadriiformes; family Scolopacidae; genus Calidris; species Calidris pugnax. The sequence continues at coordinate 8,365,254 of NW_015090786.1, read as the reverse complement.
GTTGTTGGGAAAAATTTGCCATGTTTATATAACTGCATTTGTGTCTAATTTTGGAGGAATCAGCTCTAGTTAAGTGTAATTCACAATCTGATGAAGAAACAGTCTTTAAAGTTTGGAGGCTAGACCTTTCGAAAGGCGGCGAACTCCTCTGGGGAGATAAGAGCATGCCAAGTCTTGAGGTAATTAAAAGTCAATGTTGTGACATGATGGCCTTTGAAACTAATATTGTGTGTGTCTGAGGAGGGAAGGGAGATTGTTTTAAACCCCATGTTTATTGTATTCATGTGTCATGTAATGTCCATGAAAGAAAATTAGCAAACCAAAATAGATACAATGCCACAGCACAGCAGAAAGTGCTTTATGATACCTGATTTGCAAAATGTTACAATTTGAGAACTGCAATCCACTTAATTCCTCAGGGAAAAGGATGAAGGGATAGATAAAGCTAAGTGTCTTCTTTGCACATCAAAAAAATAGGTATTCCCAGGTAGATTTCAAGAATCTTGACAAATATAAGGGAGGTATTTAAAAGAGAACTTAAAAATAACGGAACTCCCAACTATAAATGATGAACAGAGACCCAGGACAAAGTTCACTGTTGAAAACAATATACAAGAGGCAGAGGCAACTGAATTATCCTGGTGTCCAAAATGTGACTCAGAGTTTTAAGTTCAGGTATGAGCTAATGCTGTTTTCTTCTTTTGGTACTTTTCTATTTTATTTGTTTTCAATTTTGAAACTAAGATGTCTTTTTTTTGTGTTGCTAGAGTAAAAGTATTTTCATTTTGTTTACCTCTGAAGTCACAAAAACTCATTTAAAACAAAGTTGCTTTTACTTCTCTGGAGATGACAAGCCCAGGTAAGGTGGTTGCTAGGGAAGTGGCACCCAAAAGTGTTCAGGTGTCTGAAGAAATGGGTTGAGTTTCAGCACTCAAGTAACCCCTGTTCTTTGTCTTCAACCCAGTTCAAATTCTAGGCATTCATCTGTATAAGTGCAGTAGAATGAATCACAGACATAAATGACACATACGTAAAGGCTTCATTTTTAATGAAGAAAACATGACCTGTTGATTTCCCCCTAGCCCAAAACACTGCACTGTACTGCTCACCTTTGCCTAAACCCTGCCCTGAGGATACGTCACACTTTCTTCAGGATGCTTTCTAAGTGCTACAGCATGACAGTTGCATGTCATGGTACCAGGAGCACTAGAGTCTGTTTCTGCCACCCTGACGCTGTTGCTCCTTCTAGCAGTGAATTACTGTCAAGAGTTAGCAGAATAGTTTGGTACCTGAGAAAACCCTTGAAGCCTTCATTTTAAATAAGTCAAAGAGTATTCTCCGTAAACTACATTTTAACATTTATTTAGTGGCCAGGCTGGCTAGTAAGTGTGATTACCTATTTATTTTGCAATCCTAGTATGCGTTTTTTCAGGTTGGTGTGCTCCTGTTAATAAGGTTTTGATATGTGTGTGCTGTCTTTACGTACATCCGTCTCTATGTTCTGTTCTCTCCACTCTTCTCTGTTCCTCTTTCTTTGTTTCCCCCAACGGCATCAGTTGTCCAATATTATTAACAGAGCATAAACAATTAAGTTTCCCCAATTAAATTAATGTATGTGGCGAGAAAGAATAAAGAACTACAGTAAGTTCCTGAATTGAAAGGAGACTGATGAGTCCCTTGAGGATCCCAGCAGGACTTTTTCCCAGTTAGTGTAGATTGCTGCAAGCTCCAGTTGGCACAAATCTGCGAGAAGCCAGGCATTGGTTGTTCCAGTGATTACAGAACAGCTTGATTCATGATTTAGAACTCTTTAGGTTGGTGCAAGAGGGTGGGTTTTTTCCCCCCAACAATTTATTTGCCTTTTTTATTGCTCAGATTTTTCACAGCTGGTAAAAATCAGCTGCATGGTAATGTAATGCCACACTGAATGTCACCTGAAGAAGCCAGTGCATCCCTGCTGGCAACAGTGGAGCTGGTGAAGGTGACAAAGAATCCATGTCTGCTTTCTGTACTGATGCAGCTTATTTTTTCTGCCCCATAAATTCTCCATCAGAGATGTCCTTCCATTAGTGCATGTGCAGTACTTTTGCTAAGAACAATGCAACGTTCTAGTAATCTTGCCATGAAAAATCCTGTAGCCATTATAGAAAAGTAGATGCAGTGCCTTATTGGAAGGGGGCTAAGAAAGACCCCCATAATCTTTTGTTTTTTCTTTGCTGAAAACTTTCATGTGGGTGGAGAGAAGGCACAAGCCTTTTTCCCGTGCCTGGTAACTAATCAATTCTCCTTACCTGAAAATAACAAAAAGGCAAAAATCTTTCAAGTGAGAGCTGACATCTCATCTGAAATTTTCTAATTATTTGTGTTTCACTGGCAGACAGGCTGCAAGACCTTGTTCTTTGTCAGGCATGTGTCAGTGAGGATACCAAATATACTTTATTTCGGCCCATCATGCCAGGGAAAAAAAAAAAAAGCAACAACATTTGACTGGATTTAGCAGTTTGCTCCCTGGTGAAATGATGCAGCTCTCAAATTCACTGACCATACACATGGACATGAATTTGTGCATGCACAAATCCAAGAAGGGTCACCTGTGGTTTACTCTTCCTGTCCTCTTGATAGCCTGTTACACATCCCTGGTTGCTGGAGAGCTGTGTAGGCATGATGCTGTGCTTGTGGTGGCCTCAGTTTAGGGAAGAGGGTTGAGGACTTTGATCCAACTCCAAGGAGGTGATGGGGAGAAGCTCTGTGACATGCCAGTGTGTTGAGGTGTTGAAGTCTAGGATTAGGCTGGTGGGAAGGAAGAACTGCACGAGGTATCCTTTTGATTTGAAGCTCTGGTGAGTGATGATGTGAGTCCAGAACAAGGCCGTGAGGTTCCAGCCCTCTGCTGAAGGGGTGTGATAAGCCCTTCCTCTCTCCTGGGACAGAACATCCTCACATGCAGAGGTGGAGACGTCTTGGGATTCCTCCATTCTCAGCTATAGCTTTGTTGACAGACTTATTTTTCACTTTAGCATAGTAAATAGAGCTTGTCCCCTGCTTGGAGATGATTCATCTCTCATTATGTTTAATAATTAGAATTCCATGCTTTTCCGCTGCTTCCTCCGTGCTCTGCCAAAGCGAGCGGTCTCTGCTCTGAACAGCTCCATCTGTTGGCATTGCATTGCCATATCGAAAAAAAGGCTAAAAAGAAAAATCCCCCCTCTCAACCCAGCAGCAACAAGAGTAGCCTTTCCACTTGGGCTGTGAAGAGAAATGATGGGCATGGGGCCTGGTGCACCAGCTGCCTGCTTCTGAAACCCACTGGGTAAAACTCCTGCATCTCTGGGCTCCCCTGCGACTTCAGCATCCTCCAAAATCAGGAGTGCCATGTGTCTGCTGAGCACGCTGCAGATATGGGCACAGATGAGGAGGAAAACCCTCTGCACCTTGTGTCCTCACACCATTTCCTTTTGTTTCCCAGCCTAGACTTGCCCTGCCACGCTGGGTGCAGCCAGCGGCAGCCTGCCAAGGGCTGACAGGGGCTGTGCTTGCTGGAAACAGAGGAGGTGTACGTGGCTGTGAGGGGGCTTGTGGGCCCTTAGCACTGCACACAGAGAGCTGGAGGGGAGCTACAGGAGCGGCTGGATTATAAGATGTGGAAAGAGGCCGGAGCCATCCCTACAAAGCTGCCCAGCTGAGAGCTGTGGAAAGGGCAGCTCCATTCCTCTGGGCAGCCTCCAGTGAGCAGAGCAGAGCTGGGGGCTGCTGTGCCCTGCGCCGGGGCAGGTCTGGCCCCATAGGAGTCCTGTGCTCGCTGAGGGCAGTGCTCAGAAACCAGGAGCAGGATCAAGGGCAGTGCAGAGATTGCTGGGGATGAAGAATTGCCGTGGGTGGGTTGGAAGTTGCTACGGAAGGATGCGTGGCATGGAGATGGCGAGGGATGAAGAAGTGTTGCAGGTGGCACAGAGATGGCTGTGGATGAACATGTGGCATGGAGATCACTAGAGGTGAAGAAGTATTGCAGGTGGCACAGCATTTGGTATGGATGAAGAAGCGCAGAGAGGTTGCGATGGAAGAAATGTGGCAGGTGGCAGGGAGATTGCTATGTCAGACCTGGCCACAGGGGGGTACCACAGACAGTGACACTGTTTCAGTATTGGAATTTAACACATGTGGTAACACACAACTTGCGGCTCCACATCCCTTCCTGCCCTTCCACTGCTAGTGTGCTTGAGAGTGAAGGTGTGAGTGAGCACGGCTCGTGTCCGAGTTGGGCAGAGCATCAGCCTGTTGTGCCTTCGTATATAAAACCTCTGCTGTGTTTTCTCCCCCGGGCTGTTGGGAATGCATCTTTAGGATTAAACCTTCCTGTTGTTCTTGAGGTGTTAGCAAAGAGCTGTGACTGCTGTGTGATTGCCTGGCACACCAGCTGTGGAGACCAAGTCTGCTTCCCAACCTGGCTTCGTAAAGGCACTGAAAGGAAAGCGGTCTTTGCATAAACTGTGTTGCTTGGGGAGGTTGAAATTCAACACATACTTCTTTCTATTTTTAAGGACCTAGAGCCCAACGCTGAGTGCCAGTAAATTCAGTCATCTCCCTGGTGGCTCCCTACATGCTGGGCTCAACTCTGAGGCTGTGTTTGAGCAGCTGCGTAGCTTGCACTAAGCATTAATAAGGCTGGCATCAACGAGGGCAGTTTGAGTTGCCTGTAATTGTCCAAAGCTGGAGCCATTTAAAAAATCAAGGTTACAAACATGCTCATGAGCAAATAGTTTTCCCTTGTATGGTTTATATGATTTTCTGCATCAAAGAAACTATTATCTGCCTTCTTAAAAGTGTTGTCTTCTTCCACCTGCCTAGAAAATGTCGTCTTCTAGCTGCTTGTGGTGTAGGTATGACCAGGCTTACAGAGCATCCAGTGCTTGACATCAAATAGTGGATGTTTTTGGTATTGATACCTTTTATATGTGGCCTAGTCCTAAAGCAAGAATGAGACTTTACTCATTGTACATGCTTATTTTTTGTCTTCTAAGTATCTTCTATTTTAAGGGACATCAGATGTTCAGAATGGCAGAGAGCAGTATTCTTTATGATGAGAGTAAAGACTCTCATTTTTCGGTGGAGGCTGTTTTTTTTGCCGCCGTAAAAGGCAAAAGAAATCTGCTAGCTAAATAAATGTTAACATTTTGTTTCTCATGCTATAAAATGCAGCATGATCCAGCCTCATTTGTGAAGGAACAGTTCTAGTTACACAGATGAAAAATTATACTTAAAAGGCAAAACCAAACAAAACTGTGTAGCTTGTTTGCTTATCTTCAGTTGTGATTGTCCTTTGGAGACTGAAGCCTGGCCCAGAGCTGACATAATGCAAGATAGATTGCTTCCATGGACTTCAGTGGGAGTTTGGACTGGGCTATGAGATGTTGCAAAACTATAAATGCCTTTAAGAAGATTATGAGTGGAACTTATTCATGATGAGAAAAGTGGGATATGAACACTGCAGCAATAGCTTCAGATTCCCAGTTTTCTCTGCCCTGAAAAGGTGTATCTGCAGGTTCATGTTGAAGATGGCCACTCCCGGAGAAGGATGGGCAAGCAGGATTTGAGGTTTCCCCACAAAAGAGAACATGTCCGGGTGCTTTGTTACTGCCCTCTGGCATGGTCTGAGTTGGCTTGGCCCGAGTGGGGGTACAGCTATCCCAGGAAGAGTGGCAGCCCCCAGCAGAAATCCTCCCTGCACAAGTCAAGGCATGGGCACGTAGCAGACACAGGACTGCTGTGGGTTTTGGGTGCTCAAGGGCAGGCAGGGACCCACATTGTGGCCTTAGCATCACCTTGGCTTTGTAGTTGAGAGTTCAGAAAAGAGCAGTATCCCTTCTTTGGTAGATGGAAGGTAGAGATTAAGCAATGTCAGGCAGAGGGAATGAAACAGTGCCTCAAGAGCAACCTTCTATTTTTTATATCCCTTGTCACAGCGTTGGGACTGTCTCGGGTCTGGCACTAAAAACCAGTGGCTTGTTAACATTAAGGTGGCAGTACAACAGTCTGATCTCCCTGCTATTAAAGCAGACTTTCCTTCTGGGAATTAAAGGAAAAGAAGGGACTAAGAAAGCTGGTCCCCCTGCTCTCTTGCTGCAGCCTCTGTTGGGAGGCAGGCTGCTCTGCTGCGTTTTGACAGCAGTAGGTTTGCTGGGTGCTTTCACAACTGTCTGATTTTGCTGTGTGATTTCCAGCTTCCTGCAGGATGCTCTGCACTTCTGCAGCCTGAGATGGCTGTGGCCATAGGGTCTGGGACAAATTCTTCCCAAAAAGCTAGGTTGAAAGAGACAAATGCCAGTCACAGCTTTGAGTGTGTTTCTGGGTGATGCTTGGATGACATTGTGTTGGAAGCTTGAGAGGAATGAGGAGTGGAATTGACGGAGCACCTTGTAGGTGAGGAAAAAAGAGGAAAAATAGAACTGAGTTGCTTTCACTTCAGAAGCTTCGGGGTTGGGTTGTGAAGTTCAGATCAGAAAACACAGCTACATCCTTCAAGCAGCCCCAAATTCTACCTCTTTGCAGAGCTACCCTAACCAAGTTGCAGGAGCTCTGAGATGTCTTCACAGTTTGAAGAAAAAAGTGCTACCAGGGCTTGGGAAATATGAGTGATTCTGACTTCAGCTATGGAAAAGCTACTAGGCAGAAATACGAAGAGCTTGCTGGTAAATCATTTGCAAAAAAATACCTTGCTCAGCATGGGGTTTGCAATGAGGGGGTCATATTTAATGACCTGCTTCAAATGTTATTATAAATCATTACTTCCTCACCAGCTAAATCACGGCTGCCTAATGCTCTCCCGTAGAAATGTCACTAACTCGTGAACATGTTGGAGTTTGGAGCCACGTGGCTCCATGGGATGGAGGGAAGTGCAGGAAATATGAGGGGCCATCAGGCGTCCCAGGGGGGTGATGCCCACCCCTGGTTGGCCATGCAGCTCCTGTGTTTTCATAGCACCATCCGCCTCTGCGAAATGCAAGACCTTTGGGAGATTTCTGACAAGATGCTAAACTTAAGTAACCTAAATGAACGCATGTCCCTGGTGTAGAAACAAGAACAGTTTTCAGGAGGATAAAGAAGGCAAGTGTTTAGCTTTAGTTGAGTGATGCCTTTGAGTTATGCAGGGAAACTTCTTCCAAACTGGTTAACAGACCTCGTGCCCGCCTGGGATGGCCAGCAGAGCTTTGCAATAAACTGCTCCACAGCCACCCTGGGCAAAACCTCCACATCTCCTCGGGTTACGCACAGTCTACAACAGTTAGAGGTGCAGGAGTGATTGGCAGCCCATGGGTGCGTGACTGCATGGCCAGAAGGATGTCTGTGTATTGGGGGGAAAACTCCCTCCCCTTCGAAAACAAACATCTCACCTCTGAAAGGCAACAGCCACTGCAAACATGAGGGAACACAAGTCCCACATCCATTTCTTAACTGAGAATCCACTTTGTGCTGGAAGGAGGCTATGGGCTGCTTTCACCTATTTCTTTTACACAAAGAAGTGGGGGAGAAAAAAATCTCAGGGCAGTCTGTCTGTAGAAGCAGTAACTCCTTAGAAAGGTGTACAGCAGTGGGGATGTCAGCAGAGAGTTGGTAGCTTGTTACTTATTTTCTCCCTTTAGATTGTGATTTAAAAATATCCCTGTGCATGGCATATTCTTTGTCCTTGCTGCCTGTGTGAGAATCACAGTCAGCAGTTCTGTAGGTCATTTAGAAAGATTTTTATGGTAACAATATCCAAGTGAAAGCAGTATTTCTTTTGATGGATGTGTTTAGTGCAATAGTGCTTTTACATTTTAAAAATAAGAAAGCTTTAATATTATCTCTTCAATCCATAGTGAGCATAAAAAACAAAGTCAAAGCATATTTAAGGTCATACTTTTTCTTAGCAGAACTATCTTAGCTAAGGAGAGGAAGTGATCTGGCTTCAAAGTAAAGGACAATTTTGGATTTGGGGTGAAGGTGGAGTAAGGAGGTGGGGAAGATTATGTGAATGAGAAAATGAAATCTTCAGCAGAATCACAGCTACCATAAATAAACCTGTAGGAGGGCCCAGAGAACAGCAAGGAGCTTACCCTGGCTGGGCTATCCTGTTCCCCACATGGAAGCCAAGTCTGTGTATGTTGTAGTGTATTTTCCTCAGTCTCCCTTTTTTTTTTTCTTCCTTTATGCATGAGTAAGACTTTAATTTTAGAAGAAATGCTGGTAGGCTTTTGTGGGCACTGTGGAGGCGAAGAGATGAAGGATGGTATTTTTGTTTCTGCATACAAATTCAGGGAAGTTTGTCTGGCAAGGCCACCATCAGACAGGTGTCACAAGCCTGATTTGCATTTATCTTTCCAGGGCTTTATTAAGAGGAGAATATTTGAAGTCACCGAGCATGGGCAGGCACAGAGCTCATACCATTCACACAGATTTGTCTGTATGTGAATTATAAACCAGTACACAGTACACTGATACAGTTCACCCAGTTTTGTCTGACCGTGCCTCCTCCTCCACATCACGCTGGACCTACTCCAGAAAGTGGCTTTGCAGTCCCAGATGCTTTCCCTTGCCCATGGTTGGACAGGAGGGCTCCCAGGTCCAGCTGCTATCGCGATATGGCTTTGTGCAATCAAAACCTGTTAAAAAGTATGCATCTCTGCTTATTCATTTTGCAGCTCTGGAGAGGCCACTATCTGCCTGGATTGTAGAGGAATCTCGCTGACCAAAGGAATTCATCCAGAGGCTGAATTTCCTTCATGTTGTGCTTCTTCAATGCTACCGCAAGGGGCTTGTCTGAGAGCGGGAGAAGATCTTTGCATGAGTTTAACCGCAATGAAACAGGTAACTGAACTGATCTCACTAGTCCAGATAGGGACTCACAGCCCCCGTACCAGTGTCTGGTGCGAATACAGAGAGAAAATAGCACAGGGTTTCTTTTGACTCCTACTCCACTGACCAACGCTGGTGTCCAGAAGACACCCCTTCCCACTCTGTTTGTTTGTTTGTTCAACACTGGTACATCCCTATTTACTTACTGACACAAGGGATGTTGGTTCATTTGGCAGCCTCTAATGACAGCCTGGGGCTCACCACCCTGTACTAATTCTGTGGTGTTAAAAATATAAGTTTTTCCAAATGAGGAGTGGCAGTAAGCAAATGCAGGGAATGGCTCTTCTCTTATTCACAGTGTGTTTGCTTTGTCCCACTTTTTTTTTTTCTTCCTTTATGCATGAGTAAGACTTTAATTTTAGAAGAAATGCTGGTAGGCTTTTGTGGGCACTGTGGAGGCGAAGAGATGAAGGATGGTATTTTTGTTTCTGCATACAAATTCAGGGAAGTTTGTCTGGCAAGGCCACCATCAGACAGGTGTCACAAGCCTGATTTGCATTTATCTTTCCAGGGCTTTATTAAGAGGAGAATATTTGAAGTCACCGAGCATGGGCAGGCACAGAGCTCATACCATTCACACAGATTTGTCTGTATGTGAATTATAAACCAGTACACAGTACACTGATACAGTTCACCCAGTTTTGTCTGACCGTGCCTCCTCCTCCACATCACGCTGGACCTACTCCAGAAAGTGGCTTTGCAGTCCCAGATGCTTTCCCTTGCCCATGGTTGGACAGGAGGGCTCCCAGGTCCAGCTGCTATCGCGATATGGCTTTGTGCAATCAAAACCTGTTAAAAAGTATGCATCTCTGCTTATTCATTTTGCAGCTCTGGAGAGGCCACTATCTGCCTGGATTGTAGAGGAATCTCGCTGACCAAAGGAATTCATCCAGAGGCTGAATTTCCTTCATGTTGTGCTTCTTCAATGCTACCGCAAGGGGCTTGTCTGAGAGCGGGAGAAGATCTTTGCATGAGTTTAACCGCAATGAAACAGGTAACTGAACTGATCTCACTAGTCCAGATAGGGACTCACAGCCCCCGTACCAGTGTCTGGTGCGAATACAGAGAGAAAATAGCACAGGGTTTCTTTTGACTCCTACTCCACTGACCAACGCTGGTGTCCAGAAGACACCCCTTCCCACTCTGTTTGTTTGTTTGTTCAACACTGGTACATCCCTATTTACTTACTGACACAAGGGATGTTGGTTCATTTGGCAGCCTCTAATGACAGCCTGGGGCTCACCACCCTGTACTAATTCTGTGGTGTTAAAAATATAAGTTTTTCCAAATGAGGAGTGGCAGTAAGCAAATGCAGGGAATGGCTCTTCTCTTATTCACAGTGTGTTTGCTTTGTCCCACACCTTTGTTTTGGGAGTTGCTGTTTTCGTATAAAATGAGTACAAAGCTGGGTAAGTCAACTCAGCTCTTTCTGAGTATGTTTGCTGGGGGTTATCAGGTGGCTGAAAAACAAGCTACTTCTCACAGCCAAAGATTTGAACTGAGAATGAGGTCAAGAACCGTTGGTTACAAGATGAGCAGAAGCCTTTCCAATTAGACTGGCCACACTGCTATAGGATGGTTATTGCTGGTCAAACACTTCCTGAAGTTCTCAACAGCTACCGTATAGTGTTGTCAGGAGCTAAAATTACCAACATTTCTTTGGAGTTTTAAAAAGTAATTCTTAATCTGTTCAGTCAGCCAGTGTATAAGTGGTGGTCAGTATTTTTTCCTACATTGGTACAAGGAGAAATAACCAGAAATAGTCAGCAAAACCATGAGGGATTACAGGAGAAGATGGCTTTGCATTTAATTTTGTACTTCAGCTGTTAATCTGCAGCATTTGACCTAATGTTTGAGCTTGAGGGGCGGTGATGCAGGCGAGGCTTTCCTTGATTGCTCTCGTCTGATTGCTGAGGTCAGAAAAATGGATGCACAGCACATTAAATAATAGATGTACATGGTGATGGTTCAGGCCTTCCACAAGCAAAAGTTCTTTGGTTTAGCAGGGATTTTTTTGCCACTCTCTTTATCCCCTCTGTAAGTAAATAATATGCAATATGCATTTGCTGTGGACCTGGGAGATGCAGAAGGATTAATCATACCCTCATATTTTCAGTTGATGCCTGCTCTATTGGTATGGTGGTCTTGTAACACTTCTGCAACACTTGGGAATATTTGATGAGGGGTTTTTTTCTTTAATGGAAGTAAATATTGACTTTCAGTGGGAATAGGCAGCCCTTTGTGTTGTCTGAAGTTGCATGTCCTCTGCAATGCTAAACTAACGGAGTATTTTAACGCTTCTCTGTGGTTTATCTAAAACTGTCATTTAGTGTTGCATCACTGTTGGGTACTTTGATTCATATCCATCTTTAAAAGTAACTTGCTTATCCATTCAGGTATGAATCGGTTAAACCAGGTAGACATTGCTGCTGTGCTGATAAAGAAGCAGTGTCAGGTCCTGGCTGTGGCTGGGACCCCTCTAGCTGGGGATTTGGCTAGTCAGGGCCCTGCTGTGCTCTCGTGTTTATGCACGCTGAGATTTATCGAAGAACAAATAAAAGTGCCATTTGGCCTCCAGTGTGTTCTGGTGATTGGTATGTGGTTGTGTTTGAGTTTGAGATGAATAACCACCTAAAGTAACTTGCTGCCTCTCACTGAAGAATTTAATCTCCAACCCCAGGTGTACTTCTGCCAAAGTTAACCTGAAATAGACTTACAGTGTGCGTTGTGGGCCTCCAGGTTGTAATACCTTCTTATGATGAGACAGAGGCATGGATGGTCACTGAGGTTTGCCAGGGGAGCTGTATGCGGTAGAAACTGTAGTTGTGTGTCTATATGTCTGTAATTGGGACTGCCTATTAACACTGCTTTTGAGGAATACAGGATCAACCAAAGCAGTTGTGGTCAAAGACCAAAACTGAGTCCCTCTGTCTCACTCACTCTTCCTCAGCTTGGACACAGGGCTTTTCATGTCATAGCATTGTGCGAGCAGAAACTAATTACTATTCTGTTGGGCAAATAAGCATGTATGCACACATGTAAATTATATGGTGAACCAGATGCCCTTCTCCAGACAGCTTTCTAAAAAATTACTTCATATAGGAAAGTTGTATTTTTCACGTCTGGCTTTTGAACATTGTTTTTCAGTTACATGGTACTTTCTGTAATTAGCAACGAAAATTCAGACACAAGAATATAGTGTGTGTTTGTTCCATGAAGAGCTGGGACCATTTTTGATATTTTGCAAAAAAAAATGAAAAGCTCATTTAATACCAGTCCAGCTATTTATACCTCTTGCACAAACTTAAACATAACAAAAAATGCAACATAACTCATGAAGCAAAGGAGTGTCTTTGCCAAGTGTAATATTTGTATTTGGAAACATGGTCTATATTGTATGAAGCAGTAGCCTTCTGACTGCCTCCAAGGTTTCTTTTGGCTGATGTTTATCCAAACAGTTTTGCTCTTCATTCATTTTAATGGCTGAAAGGGAGCTGAGTGTTTTTACACTGCGAGACTGGCACAGCTCAGTCTCTGCTTTCTCGGCTGGCACCGAATGCCCTCCTCTGCTGGCCCGGGCGAGCGTGGTGCCGTGAGCCCCACAGCGTGCTGACAGTGGGCTGATGTGCGCAGCCCCCACCTACAAATGCCTGCCTGTTCTGCCACTCCTCAATCACTTCCCAAAATTTAGCCCACGGGTGTCTCATGTTCTGCTTTTGATTTTGCCCTATGTGTCCTGCGGATCTGGCACAATGGAAACAAAAGAGTCATGGCACCCATGCTTAAAGGAGTCAGTGCCCTTCCGTGTCATAGCCATGGGCAACTTGAGCAAAAACACCGGCTGTGGGGGAAGCATTTGCACTGGTGCCACCAGCAAGGGGAAGATTTCAGGAAATTTGGGAAGTTTGCAGCTGGGAAGTGTCCATGGGCTTCTTCTCTGGAGATGAGAGTGGTCAGGTGGAGAATGGGAAATGTGTTGTCCTTGTTTTTTAACTACCAGATGTGGTAAAATGTGGGCACTTCCTTAACTTGTATGTGAGGCTGGCACATGTGTGTATGTGACACTGGTTTCCCTTCCAGAAGAGGATAGCAAATATTCCCAGCTCCTTTTTTCCCTCTTTGAGTTCTCTTTTTAAAATAATGTAATCAAATCCAATGGATGTATTATTGTCTGGACTACTGGGCTGCGTCTAAGCCTTACCACTTTGGTAAGTTTAATTAATTTAAGGACCTACATATGAAGTGAAGTACATGCCTAAATGATTGCTGGTCAAGCTTTCCAAATCCTTGCCCTGAAGAGCCCAAGATGTCAAGATTTATTTTGAGGGGTTTCTTAAAGACAAAATAACTAAACTTTTGGGAATGGTACAATTAAGAATAAGGTAAAATTGCTACACAAAGCAGTGGGAGCAAGGAGTGGGGAAGACATGAGTCATTCAAATGTGAGTCAAAGAAGCATATTAATAATGGAAACTTTGGAAGAAACAAAGACCGAGCCACATTTCTCTCTCTACTTTTCCCATCTGTCAGTTATATAGCATGTTACCATAGGCCTCACTGGTCCTGACGCTATCGCAGCAGCCATTTCTTCATGTGGATGAGTTGTTCCTGAAAAATGCAGCTGGCACAGACAGCTCTTATTTTTCACACAAGGAATGCAGGTCTTCCTGTTCCACATATTTTTCTTCAGTGAGCGTAGTTATTGTTGTCACTGGGAGGAAAATCCTCCGTCTGTCTGCTAAAATACTTGAGAGGGGGAGATAAGCATGAAATCTTTTTGTTGTGGCTGAGGATTTCCTCTGCAAGCTTCCACTTCAGTGATTCACTGCTCTTTTCCAGAAGAAATGCAAAGCTGGGATGGGTATTAATTATGATTTGCAGTCCCGGGCTAAATCCTCAGCTGGGGTAACTCAAATGTTTGCTGGCACCTGTGAAGGAGATCTAGGCTGGCCTTGGCGGTCAGAGCTCAAGTATGTGCCACCTCCTTATTCTGCTCTGGGCTCAGGGATGTGCCATCATGCAGCCTTGGGAGTGCTGCTCAGTGACATTGGTGCTGAGGGGCATTGCCAGGTATGGGGCACGGCTTTTGCCATCCCATTTGGTGTTTGCATGGCAAAGCTCAAGGCATTATCCAGTAAACTCTAGTCAGAAGTCATCTGCCAGTCCATATCGCAGCATGGAGTCTGCTTTTGTATTTTTTTCTTTTAGTGCAAGAAAACTATGCAGCTGATGGAGTCATAATAAATTTTGGCAGGGTTGAAGCAAAAAAATAGAGGCAAGTGTTCAGATTTTTCTCTAAAGTTAGAGCTATTGTTCATCTGGGCAACTTTTTGTGTATGAAATGAAGGCAGAGATCTGTGTTTTGGGGGAGAGCCACACTGTGGATAAGTGCAAAGGAATTCTGCCACAGCTTTGCCATGAATTATATGTTGTCTGAAGGATTTAACAATATCACAAAGTTCATCAAGAACAGGAACACTCATTTTCCTATCTTTTTCTGCCAGCAAAATGAACAAGCGATTTAGCTTCCTTAAAGAAATTCCATCCGGTAGCTGTGCCAGCTCTGTCTTCCTCATGTTCGTGTGTGTTTGCTTTGTTCCTGAGTCCCAGATGGATTTCTGAAAATGGCACAGGGTTGCCAAAATGCATCTGAAGACACATATCATCAATATGCACAAATTGTAAAGAATGCAGCCCCTGGAGCGATGTGTGATTTCATCAAAAGTGACTTTCCAGCTACGCTGAAACCTTTCATGTCTCTTGTGCAATCTGCAATGCTAAAGCAAACAATTCGAGTGCCAGATTGTCATAAGCATCTGAATACTTCAACTTATTAAAGGGCCACAATCTTATCAAATCAGAGAAAATATGAAATCTCAAAGAAGATTAAGCTGCTATAAATACAGCCAGGTAGATATAATCAATTTTTCTCCCCTACAAAAAAAAACCCAACAAAACAAAAAAACCCCCACTCAAACACTTTTAAACCTATCAAGCATTTTTAATTAAAGCACTAAGGTATAATTGGCAAACCTTTGGGTTTCTGGAGCCCTTGGGCCACATTTTTTGTGCAGTGCTGTGCTCCTGGTGGTGTCAGTGGAGTTTTCTCAGTGTCTCACCTGGGAAAGAGCAAGGAGATTTTGGATTTTTGATGGATCTATAGAGTGTTACTGCCTATTTGTTGTTTTGGATAAGGCAGCCTATAGGTTACAAAAATAATAAAAAACAGCAGAGGAAAAAGGGGATTCTGGATGAGTTACTGAAAGTTTTCAACAGGGTGGGCTGACAGTGGGGAGGTGTACTCTGTAGTATACATTGAAACTGAAACAAGCACAGGAGTGTGTTGGAGCTGGGGGGCACAGGGACAAAAATGTGTACACCAAAGTGTACCTTTGCAGAGACGCCCCCATGAGTTTGGGCACCATGTTTTGTGTAAAACAGGAAGCAAATGAGGAAGTGAGAAGTGGGCAAGAGGGAAGGTGCAAGCTGAGGAGAGGCAAGAGCAAGTTCTTGGTACAATAACAACCTCTGGCTCCACAGAGGATGGCTACAAGGAGAAAGGGAAGGCGTTACCCTCCTTGTGTGCTAGCCATTGAAATGGGTGTGTGGCCTTTGACACAGAAAGGAAGGAGGTTCATGCAAAAAATTGATGGTGAGGAAGATAGCTTGCTCAGGTGTGGAGCAAAACCTCCATCAGCAGAAAATTCTCAAAATATGTGGAACAAATCTCTTCTAGAAACACTGTGTTTGACCTGCTTTAAGGCAGACAACGGGCCGCACTTCCTTATGAGGGCTGCTGGAGCCCAGTTTTCCTCTCGTTAGCGGCACTGCTGTAGCCACTGACTGCCACGGTGCCTTTTTGTAGTGTAGAAGAGGACGATGTCTCAGTGCAGGGATTTGGATATGATGCCTGCATTCCCTCCCCGCTCCCGCTTTCTCCTTTTCCAGGCTTTGGGAACAAATCTTAAATGCTTGTCAAGTTTCAAGACAACAAATTAAGTAGGTCATGTCATAACTTTGCCAGCTGATTTATTTTAAAAGAGTAAACCAGTGATGGTTTCCATACAGCCTGATGTCTCTCTCAGTAAAGGCACCATCTTCTCTTCAAACTCAGCTTACGGTGTTAGGAGGTCGGTATTTTCGTGGTACTTCATCTTAAAAGGAGGTTTTTATGAAGACACTTCAGTCTCTTTCTTTCTTTCTTTCTTCTGTGTTTTTTTTTAAAACAAATTAGGAAGGTTTTTGTGTTCAAAGGCAGTGCTTGTGTTCTGGTTGGAAACTTCTTTTTTTTCTTGCTGAGGATTTCAGCTGGATCAGCTTCCTGAATTGAATTGCTGAATTAACACCAGGGTGAACACAAGGGCTGGCAGGAGAGAGGCAGTATGCACATCTGGCTGGAGGCAGGGGGTAAGGAAAAGAGACAGTCTGGGAGAGGAGAACAAAGCAGATCCGACCCATGGTCGCTTTTCCAAGGGTCTACCTACACCACCAAAGGAGCTCACAGTCATGGGGTGGAAACTTGTGAGCGATGGCAACGTAAAGGCACAGCTGTCCCTGGAGCTGATTTTAAGCCACAGCTTTTGTTTTCCTTGTAGATCCTGTGGGGATTCGAGCAGGTTCCTCTCCGAGGTCAAGATATCTCTGCCACAGCAGCAGCACCCGCAGGTGTTTGCTCTCCCTTTCCTCTCCCCTGGTGCTGCTCCACAGGCAGCCTTGTTTTTCCTAAGAAAAAGCCTGTTGATCAGGACCAATGTAGAAGAGAGGAATCTGGTCCCAGGGAAAGACCTCCTGCCCCTCAGCGGCTCCTGTGTTCGGGCAGGTGTTTGGTCCTGGCAAAGGCTTTGCTGTCTGCTGAGCAGGAGCTGGGGGGATCAGAAGAATGCTGCCCAGCTTGAGCCAGGAGGTGTTGCAGCCCTTGCTTCTGTATGTCTTGGGTCCCGCAGTCGGTGCTATTTGTCATCTGCTCAGTGGTGAAGGTATCCTGTGCTTTCGTTGGTGGAGCTTTAGGAGTGCTCATCCCTCTTCCCCTTCCTTTTCCTAATTTATCTTTTAAAAGGGGCTGGGGAACAGGGGCAGTGAGAAGGTGGGTTGGGAGCTAATGTGGCCAGCATTGGGAGAGACATCACCACATTGGAGGTAGGTAGAAGGGACTCGCAGCTCGCAGCTTCCTTTTTCTTTTGGCCAAATGCTGACTAGCAACACAGAGAGCTTTATCACTGGTGTTGTGGGAGAGGTTGGATGCCAGTGTGTCTCCACTACTGCCACTGTACCCACTGTTTGCTTTATGGCTCTGTAGCTGGTTTGCTGCCAGTACCTGGACAGGCCATCTGCCTGAGCCCTCGCTGGCATCAGGTGGGGGGTGGTGGATGGGGGCTATGCCCATCAGAAGGGCTTTGCCAGACCCAAGCAATCCTCCGTGAAGAAAATGCATGTCCTCTGTGCTTTCATCATATGCATGCTTACACAACCGGCTTTGTGACTCATCCTTTTGGCTTCTGCAATTGCATTTAATAAACTGAAGGCTGAGGTTTCACCCCACAGAGAACAAAGCCCTCCTGGATGCAGGACGGCGTATCATCGAGCCGCCCCGCAAGCGGCACATTCCTGAGAGCTGCTGAGAGCAAACGTCTGCACCGCCTGTGTGCACCCTGTTTCGTACTCTTCGAGGCGTGGAGGATTTGTACATGTGCTGCTTTGAGGTGTGGAGAGTGTTTAATACGGGCACAGGCTTCTGCCTCGCACAACCTGGTGGCTGCTCAGTTTCTGTCTAAACTGATGGTGGAAATGAGACATAATCACGGAAATCTTAGGAAATATTGACATTAAACCCACTTGTGTTCCAGTGATCTGCCCTAGTAGTGCTTACGCCCTAAGCAGTCAGATGGAGATCTATGGGAAAAGTCATTTACAGTCAGGTCCCAGTTTTGCTACAGCCTTTCCTCTCTGGCTTTGGCCAGGCTATTTCTTTTGACAATATGAGGTTTCCCTGAAAATTATGAGGATAATATTGTTTTTCACACTTTAAAGCTGTGGGGAAAATTAGCTTATGAATATTTGTAGTAGCTGAAACTCCTGAGAGGGACTTAGTGAGGTTTCGCGTTGTGGCATTGAAATGTCCTGAGTGTGGAGAGCCTCGCAAAATGTAGTGGGTACGGTTGTGCTCCTGCTGCCTGAGCCTGCCTAGCCCAGCTGAAGGTGTGTAGGGGCTGACTGTTGCTCAGAAAAAGCATCAGCAGATAGTTGTTTTTAACATACTGCTCAAAGCTATGTTAGTGGAAAGGCCTCAGCTCCTTCCCTGTTTTGTCTGGAAATTCTGCCCGTGGTGGAGGAATGGTCTCAGGAAGGGGTTATATGAGCTTTGCTATATGGGTATAGTTAAGCTAACAGCTCATAGTTTCCCTGGAGCCCTTTAGTGACGTGCCAGTAATCTAATGAAGTTTGCATTACCATTGCCTATGGTTATAGACAAGTTCCTTTGCAGGGAAGTACTAAAAAGCCTCACCCAAATGTGTTTGTGTGGGATCACCAAGAAGCAGCACAGCCTTTATGTTTGCTCAGGCTTTGAGCTCTTTGTCTCACAGTGCCAGTTTCAACTGGCTTTTGCAGTGGGGCTGCTTGTCCATGAGACTGAACTGGGACCATCAAATGGTCCCGGTTAGCTATGGTCCAGTTAGCAATGGTGCCAAGATAGATGATGCTGTTCCTTCCTGGGGAGAATCTGAAATAGTGCAAAATGTGCAGTGTTTTGTTGGCCATTTCCTACTTTTTCCTCCCGCGATGAAACCATCTCACCTTTCTTTCTAAATTTCTTTCATTGCCGGGGCACAGTGCAGCGTGGGGGTGCAGGTGAGGGACGCCATCACCATGGGGAAGGGAACCAGTGGGGTGTCATCAGATGTCTGCCTGAGGAAGGAAAGAGCCTGTAGTCCCGGCACGGGACCGGGGAGGCCAGATATTCAGACGCTGCTTCGGTTTTGTTATAGGCTGCTTTGTGACCACCAACAGCTCTGAAAACTGCCCTCTATTTCCAGTTCTTTGCTTCCTAAACCATTTGCTTTGCAAAACTATTGCAGAGTTTGATTCACAAAAGTGCTCTGAGGCCTTGGGTGTGAAATATTATGACAAAAGAAGGCATTCCAGCTCTTTATTACATCGCACATTTTAAATCATGGAAAATTGGTCTAAAATACAATAAAATTAGCATAAAAAGGAATGCTTTCCAATTGCCTGTCAGGATCCCTTCAGTCTCATAACTGTTTTCGTGTGAAGCAACGAGTGTAATGCTTGTTGATAGTTGTTTGTTCCCTTGTTGTCTCGAAGTCGCTGGAAGCAATTTACAAGTTACTCTTGCTCAATGTCTAGGAAGAGAAGAGAATGGAAAATGTTTACTTGTCTCTTTTTGGTAAAGAGTTCATTCCCAAAACAACGGACTGGGCTAAGATGATTTGAGCCTGGCCATTGACTTTGGAGCGTGAAGGATCTGGCCCTTGGTATCCTTGCTGCCCACCACAGGTGACACTGAGCAGAAATGTGGGTGTCAGGCCCATATGCCCATTGCTGTGCCCACGTGTTTCTATGTCCATTTGTGCCATTCCTATTAAGAAGAAAGTTGTTATGGAAAGAGTCATTATAGGAAGGATAAGATCATTTATTGCTTAATACTCTGTGTTGGTACCGAGTATCTTCCCCTCCAGTGTGCAGTACAGTCCCATCTGACCTGCTCCTGCACTGACTGTGCCTCTGGCCCTTTGCTGTCAAAACCAGCATTTTGCTCACCTTGTGCAAATCTAACGATAGTGCTCAAACACTTTTTGATCACTTTAGGGTTTGTTTTCACATGTTATCTTCATGTAAGCGTGTCTCTTCGTTGAATGAAGGATGGCGTTTGGAGCTGCAATGTAATGACAGAGTTTCTGAGGGTGTTTTAAACTGCACTCGCCCTTCACAGCCTGCCCAGGGACACCGACCCAGTGCTTTTGGGGGAGAGACATGATTGTCTCCCGGGGATTCCACATCTCTCACAGCACTGAAAGCATCACAGTTTGTTCTTTCTAACTTCCTGCAGACTTTATAATTATATGAAAAAGCATCGCTCTCCATTTGGTCAGAAGATGTATTCTTAGCTGAGTTTACCTAATGCTTTCCTGATTTGTCTGTTTTTTAGCTCTTTCCCCCCCCGCCTTGAGCTGGACAGCAATGTGATCTTAGTCCAGCAATCAAACATGAAAGAGAGCCCATATGTATAAAGTACCCTCCTCATGCTGGAACTTGTCCAGAAGAGACAAATTGTCTTCATGCAGGAGGTCTGGTTTTGCCTCTTCCCATTAAAAAAAAAATTAAAAGAAAAATCTGGCATAAGAAGTGTCTTGGCATAAGTCAGGGCATTGCAGCGGCCGCTGCCAGTGGTGCTGAGCTGTGCTGTCAGACCCAAGAGCTCAGAGGTGCAGTGATGCCTCTGCCACGTGCCACCACATTTGTCCAAAGCCAACATGGGGCAAGTTAGCGGTAGGAGGGGTGCTGTCACTTAACCCCTGCACCCCAGGGTAAGCAGCAAACATACTGGCATGGCGTCTTTCGGAGGAGATTTTCAAACAGGCCTCTGGTTGCAGTAGCATTCACTGAAGTCCCCACCTGGCCTTACCTGAAAAACTCAGCCAGTGGGTAGAAAAGCTGGGAGTGCTGGTGCAAAGAAGGATCTGGCAGCTCTTGTCATTTTGGGTGTTACAGTGATGTGGTGGATGTCATTTAGCTATGTGTGGGGTGATAGTGCTGCTGTTCCCCTTCTTTGTTTTGCTGCCAGACAAGGAACCTCTCTGGAGGGCCCTGACTTTGAAGAGGTTGGAGAGCAGCTATATGCCTGCTGAAAGCGGTGGGAAATTCTGCAGAAGGCAATCTGTGGGAGAAACAGGTGAATATTCTTGGGAGGAAAAATCTCACTGTTCCTGTCAAATTTGCTTGTCCCTATTCAAGCTCTGGTTAAAAAGTCTTTTGCAGCTCACAGTATAATGACTAGCCTGGATGTGTCAGGTGGACCAGATGGTCCCATGGGACTCCCTGGCCTTGCAGATCTCTTCTACAGCCAGAGTTACCTGGTCTCATCTCCTTTCTAATGCAGGTCAAACACCCCCTGACAGTGGCTTAGTCATCAAAGCTCGGCTCCTCTTCCATATGTCCCTTTGGTGTGGGTGAGGTGCAGCTCCCTGTGTGGGTAGGTGCCTGGGTGCTGTTTCCATCCCAGGACTGAGGTTCAGCTTGGCAGCGTTGGCTCTTGTTGGATCTTGAAGTACGTAGCTCTTGGGGTTTCACACCTTTCTGCTCCCCATTGATGCTGGTGACGGTCAGACACGGGACACGCTGCTGCTTTCCTTTTGGCTCACAGTCGGACTCCTCCCAGCTGCAGCAGCCACGCTGGGTTTCTAACCAGGCCACCCAACCTAGCAATGATAGATGCGGTTGTGTTTGAGGTTGAGGTTGGGTTGGCTTCCTCTCCCACCTCCGGCCTGGGCATCTCTGATGGCTTTGTGCCTCCTGTCTGCGTGCTAGGAAGATGAGGCCGGGTCTCCCTTTCCTTGTGGGGAAAGAGGCTAGTTTGCAAAGTGACCCAAGCCACTGTCCCCACTCTGTTGTGCAGTTGGTGGTGCTGGGAGGGGGGCAAACCCACTGTGCTGGGTGGTGGATACGGGTGTGAGAGAAAGGGGGTTGACCTTTCAAGCAAAAGCCGCATTAAATTACAGGAATACTGATGGTTGTGCCGCTATGGGCAAGGGCAAAACATAGTTATTTGTCAAGGTTAACCACCGCCATCGACCTCTTGCGGACAGCTAAAAGCTGTGGTGCAGCTACCACTGTGCTGCGGCCTCTGTGAGCATGAGGCTGTGTGGGCTGTTATTCAGGAAAAAAGGCCCAGTAACTTTTCCTCTTCTTACACCTACCGTTGTACCTTTTAATTTGGCTTTTCTGGTATTGTGTACCTAGTGGTGATTAAACATGTGGTGAAATAGTGAGGGAATGGGTTTGTGAGTGTATGACCCAGCAAGGGAAGCACTCAGCTTGCTGGATTCATAAGCACTGCTTCGACGTTTCCTTTGCTAGACTCCTTTGCTAGAATTGCTTTGTTCCTTCTGACTTTCCCCTCTCTGAGGCTGTCCTCCTTCAGGATATCATTACCCACACACCGATTTAAATTTTGGTGACCCTTAATGAGGCTACTTTGTAACTCGATGCACTGCGGTCCCTCTCCACACTGGCTAGAAGTAATTTCTCCTTCCTGTTACTGTGTCCTCTTTCTCAGACCAAAGAGAACTCCTCCTGTTTTTCCTCATGGTGAGGGCTGGCATTGGACGGAGGCCTTATGCCAAGCTGGGTCCCCTGTCCTTTTGGGAGGTGATGGGGACTGCAGCAGTTTGAGATTTGCCCTCACACTTCTTTGGCAGGGAGGAGGTGCGTGAAGCCAGGCAGTGCCTGTGTCTGCATGGTCAAGTACATTTGCACCTTTCCCACCTTCTTACCTGACTCAGAGAGCCCTTCTCGGCCAGACAGAGCCTTTCCCAAGGCCAGCTGTGCCTGGCTCTCTTTTTTGCAGCAAAGCAGCATCCCCTCTAGAGCTGCCCTTGGGGAGTGGGGAAGGGGGGTGGCTGCAGCTTGGCTTTGGAGACAATTGGGTTAATCGCAGCTATGGAGAGGCAGGAGCCAGCTCTTCCGATGGTGCTTGGAGTGAGAGCTGGCTCCCAAGCCTTCTCTGCGCCCCAAACTTTCTGACTCACATCCTGTGTCTACCATCGTGGTGTGCAAATGCTGTCTCTTGCTGCAGGCATGTTTCGAAGTCATCCCAGAGCCCTCCTGAAATCCATAGAGTGAAGCACTGTTTCACTGTATGCGAAACATTGGTCAGGCCCATAATAAACAGCAAACTCTGACATTTAACACATGTAATGTTGTTTGTCCAGTTTTAAAAAGGAAATACTATCTAAGAACTCCTCTGAAAGCTAGAGCCACCCAAATTTGCTTTTGTTGGGCCAGTTTGACCTGTGTAGTATTGTTATCACTTCCAGAATATAAAATTCTGAATCTCTTATAAATTGTGCATTTTACTGAATGAAAATCTTCTCTATGTGCTTAAAAATCCCCGCCAGATCTTTCTGATGATAGAGAACAAATACGGAGAAAAATTATAACTCCCTGAACGGATAGAAAATTAGCACAGTCATAAAAGGCATATATTGCTTTAGCAATGCAGCTGAAAAGGAAAAAATGAATAAACCTGCCACTCAAAAGGCAGAGACGAAGAATGACTGCTGCCATTCCAGCTTCCTGGCCCTTCTCCCCACCATGCAAGCGCAAAATCCCCCTGTGCAGGCCCAGAGGAAGTGCTGTTCTGTAGGTCCTTTCCTGCAGACACTGTGCTCAGCAACGTACTGCTCTAAAGTGCATGACTAGAGGATATCCTAAATTAATTTACATAGATATATAAATATAAGCATGTGTGTGTATTTTGTATGAAATATGAAACTAGTGATTTCTTAGCCAACCCCTTAATTTGTCTGAAACAGTGCAGGCATAATGGAAACTGCCCACACATTTTTCCATTAAAAGTTACAAAGGGAAGGGAGGGGGGTACTGGTGATAGAAAAACACATGCTCTCTCAGCTGTCACATAAATGCCATGCAGCCAGGCATACACTCACACCCGTTTGCTGGAAAAAATTGTCATCTTTACTCTGGTGCTTACTGCTGGCCGTCTTCCTGCTCGTGCCCTCCCTCCTAAGCCCTCTGGGCTCTGTGTGTATGGAGGGGAGGGACATGGCCATGCTTGTGCAGGTGCATGCAGTGAGCATAAAGAAGTCCAAGCCTGTCCATTTTTGAAGGCTTCCTTTACTGGATTCAAAAGAGAGAGCCTTGCCACGCCACTGCCCCTTGCGTGGCGCAAGATGATTGTGCGGGTGAATGTGTAGAGCCTGTGGAGTAACTTTGTCTGTGTGGGTTATAAACAGGCTCCTTGCCCTGCCAGCTTCTTCTTGACCCTGCTAGGAATGGCACTCACCAGGTTTCTGTGTAGTCTGTCCAGCCTGGCTGTGAGCAATTTTCTCCAAGGATGGATGAATGCTTACTGAATGCATAAGCCAAGGCAGTGCCGCCTAGCAGACACCTGGTACAGCGAGCCACACTGGCTGCTGGGCAGCTCCAGGGATGCCCTGATGGAGAGAGCAGGAAGGGGATCAGGGAGAGGCCCGAGGGAGCACTGGCAGCTCCTCAGCCTCAGGCAGCTGGGCCATCTCCATAAGGTCCGGCTGCTGTCTCGCTGCTGAGCAGGGAGACCATCACAGGTAGGAGACTGCAGCGTTAGGGCTCTCTGTGGTCTGGCAGGGGCATCCCCTTGCTAAATGGTTCACACAGATACTATAATCCCCTGCTGTGAAGCAGCAGACTCTTCAGCTGGGAAAGCTTACTTTTCCCCTCTCTCCTGCCTTCAACTTGCCTGACCCCACTCAATTGGAAGTGTCAGGTGCACCATTTCTCACTGCAACCAACCCTACCATCTCAATGAAAACGCTATATATGGAAAAGGCAGTCCTATGAACTCACGAGCATTTTTTGAAAGAATGCATTGTGTTGACAGTGCTAACCATTTTGCACAGCGGGGGGAAAAAATGCAGCTGGTAACTAATGCAGGACTGTGGGGATTCGTGGATGTGTGTATGTTTTTGTTTTTCGCTATATTGTCCTATAACCCATATGCATCACTGCGGGTTATGTTAGTGGAATTTTGCTGCTCAGCAGCTGTCCAGGCAGTGTGAAGCCAGGCCCACTCATCCTTTTTACCATCAAAGGTACGCGTTCAGTCCATTTATGGCTGCCTCGGGGCACTGCTCCACACATCTTTCTCACAGGCAGTGCCAGCTTAAGGCATTAACCACCAACTCGACTCTAAAGCCGTGCGGTAATCTGTATCTGTTGATTGATCAGGGTTAAAAATAACTTGGATGAGTCGACTGGTTCCTTTTGCTGCACAAACAGCTGTGCTTGCCCAAGAGAAAGGTAGTGCACAGGAATGAGAGACCAGGAGGCAAAGACATCCTACTCTGGCTTTGCTGAGGAGAAATAAGTATACAGAATTGCTCAAATATGGTCAGGTTTTCTGTAAAGTCTGTATTTTAAGTTCCTTCTGAGAAGCAGGATGGCTACTGGTAGGGACTCTCAGAGGATTTCTCAGTGTTGAGACCATGACGCCTATTTAGTTCGTCTTGTTTCAATCCTCCTCAAATCTTTGGGTCTTCCGGTATGCCTGTTCTGTAGTAACTTAGAAACATATCAACACCTTCTTCTAACTACTGACCTGTGCTTAGGTCCTGTGACCATAAACCCTTCCTCAGGTCTTACTCTCTGTATTTAAGAGACTGAGTCAAATTTGGCTATGGTAAACTCCAGCACCTTTCTAAGGACTACTACACAAAGTCATTCCACGTACAATTTTAGTCACTGGAAAGAAGATAAAACAGAAAACAAAAAAGCAGCCCAGTCCTGAATGGATCATAATTTATTATAAAGTAGGACTGACTTTGTTTTTAATAAAGACCATTGCTTAAGAATGCAGAAGTGAGAATACTTTCTTAATCTGTGCTGCAGGGCTCATCCTGTGAAAATCCTGGTAGGTCCTTATCAGTGGTTATTCAGCTCCCTCGGCGTTTCTAGCCTTGGCAGATTCTGAGTGGTAACACTTGAAACTTTGTGCGTCATTTAATTTCCTAGAGTAATTTTTCCTTTTCCCTGACACTTTATTTGTTATGTTCAGTATTAATGGTGTAGTAGTATTTCTCAATAGCACCATAATTTACTAATCCATAAACTGCAGGGATGTGTTTTATATTTCAAGAATTGTGACCGCCCTCTCATTGCCCTCCCAGAGAAACCTGAGACTGTTGTTCCCTCCACACTGCTAAGTGAAGTAAAAAGCAGGGCTTTTCCCCCATGTTGCAGAAAATACCTGTTTTCCATATTAAGTGACTGATCCTGGAGTTGCTTATGCCTTTCATCCATCTGCTGCCAATTTAACTGGCTCCGTTAGCTAGTGGCTCCTTCTTATGACCTTGCAAGAATTTACAAAACCTGGTTTCTATAAAAACTAAGGGGCAATCCCCATGTTTACTCTCTTGCTCAACTAACAGGATTTCTTACTGCCAGCTAGTCCTAGAATATATCCCCATCTCTCCCCACCTCCGACTCAAGCCCGCATCTGGGAAGATCGGATGACTTGGCCAAGATTTCCAGCTGCTGAAGTTACCTCAGCAGATCAGTTGCTGTTACAGATGTGCAGTAGCTCTGCCTGGACTCTGTGTGTCTGGAAACCTGGCGTGTAGTACAGCGCTGAGGCTCTGCAGCCTGTCAGACCGGCTCTGGCAGATCCAGGGAGAGCCTTGGCAGCGTACGCACCACACATCTGGGCAGAACGGCTGTCCAAGGCCCAGGCTGCTGTTTTAATCTCCTGATTTGCATCACCTGGGCAGACCAACACCAGCCTGTCACCTCCCATACTCAGTGGACTTACTATGCATATGTTAATGCTGGGGGGACCGTGCACATGTCTGTCAGGAAGTCGCAATCAACCAGCCAAAGAAAGGCCAACAAAGCTAGAGAAATGATTTACAGTATTTATGTGTGTACGTATATAGCAGAAGGAATTGTTTTTCCTGGCTGTCTTGAATCTTTCAGCTAAGACTGACTGCGATGCGAGATGGGCTTTACTGCTGTGTGAGGTTCCACATGCAGTGCACAGATGTGTATCAGACCACATAATCCGAAAATAGGCATTTCTCTAGTGACATTTAGCCTTAGTTTTCCAAATGAAGACAGTGACTTCCAGCAAGACAGCCTTTTACAGGATGGAACTGTAAGCATTTATTTACCCATGGTGTCATTTTTATCTTTCATAAGAAAGACGGTATCAGCTGCTTTAATTACAGGATTATGTATGTAAACTCGCACTTAATAAAAATTTGGAAGTAAAACTTTTGCCTAACAACAGTCTTATTCTTGGCAATCAAGTTCCATCTACAGAAGCCTTTCATGTTAGAGATATATCCCACATGTGAGTTATTGTTACAATTCAATAAATACTTTACAAAAATAACGCTAGCTTTTTTAAAAAATTAAGACTTTTAAACTCACCAATAGTTCCTCTCAGACAGCTTCCTTAAAGAATAGCTTCTTATGTAGGACACTGCACTCAGCATATGCTAAATGGGGGAAAAGGGGCAGTTGCATGCTTGACCTCAGGGAACTTAGACATGTGTATTCCACTTTTCCTGTTCTTTAAAAAAATAAAGTTCTTTCTTTTCTTAAAGAAACAAGGAGATCTAAACACTCTTCATAATAAAAATTGGAAAGTAGCTGTGAGGGTTTTTTTTTTGACATGTTTTCCTTCTCTGGCCACACTCTTTCAAAGACTTACAGCGTGCTTTGTTTACAGGTAGCTGCCCTGAAGATCCGCTCCCCAGCATAAGACACAAGCCCCGACAGCTGTAACTCTGTGTCTGAGATGTCTCTAGGAGCAGGCTGTTTGTAACTCTGGCAGAACCACTGCATCGGGACTTCTTCTGCTTTGTAGGAAAACCACAGCTCCGTTTCCCTGCAAGCTTACGTCAGATGGACTACCTGACCTGGAAGGTAAGAGTAAGAATTCCAAGAAAAAAATTGCTAATAACTGTCTATATTCACTTTTGAGTATTACGTCTTCCTTTCTTAGATATGACGAGTCATGAAATCAATTATAGAGAAAACTGATGCTTTAGGTGCATTAATCTTGTAAACCATTCCCATATGGAAGAGTACATTCTTCAATCCTATGGTTTATAACAGCTTTTAAGTATGTGCCCTCCTCAGCTGGGGCCTTGGGGCCTGATGGTGATGGCAGCTGCTCCCCTCCGCCCCCCTCACACTTAAGTTACAGTTGGGGAATAAAATGAAATGCACATTATTAAATGAACGTTATTGCAGTATAAAATCCTACCAGGACAATGTTTATGTATGTCTGTATGTAAAAATAGGTGTGTGTGAGATAGAGATAAGTGTTTATAAATTACACACACTATGAAAAATACTTATGTATTATATTACAACTATATACATTCATTAGAAAGAAACTGATCAACCCCTGTCAAGGAGACAATGCAGCAGCCGTTATCAGTTCTTTGGCATCCAGGAAACGAATGCTATTTTGTGTCTGAAAAGGAGGAATATCTCAGTATTCCCTCGCTTCTTGAAATTGCTTGTAGTAGTCTTCGTCTGAAGGGTTCTCTGTACACTTCTGCCCATTGTTTGGAGGCCGTGCTTCATTGTATCGGCTCCAGTCACCTTTGCATATAATCCAAGGCAGAATGTCCACTTTGTAATGGAGTTCCGCTGAGAATTCGATGCTGATCAGGTTTGGTGTTCCTGCCCCTTTCCCTCTGGTAATCAGCTGCATATTATCATCATAGCAACAGTGCTGTGCTGCGAGCGTTGTGCTTTCCAAAGAGAGCATGGAGCGGATGCAGTACCGTGCAGTGGGCTTATAGATCTCCAGTTTTTCCTTTGGACCGCTTGCATCTTTCCAGCGAAAGTTTTTCCTCTTAATTCGATCATAGATTTCAGCAGTGCTGTATGCAACTTCTCTGGGGTAGGAGCATGGGCAGCTGGGAAGATCATTGACCACTTTGTGCATGTATTTCTTCAGGAACTCGCTTTTGCAGCTCATCCATCTTTCACAGCTATCAGTATCTGTTTAAGGGCAGGAAATGGAAACTTTAGATACATTTTGCAGCATCCCAGTTCATATGATCATGATAACAAATGAGTAAAGCGTAACTGTTCAGCACCAGTGCTTTGCTTAAGAAAGAAAGGGCAGTCACAGCTTTCCTCCCTGCAATGTGTTAACGTGCTGTCTTGTCAGATAAAAAAAATCACACGTGTGACTGGCGTTACGGCCTCAGGCAGTGCTAGTCTGAATTATACTATGGCACCGTGCCAGTAGGAATTTTTGGCATTTCATCTACCTGGCAAATTCTAATGAAGCTGCTGGTATCCCCACAAAGCCCAAGAGGCACTAACAGGGGTTTACAAGGGACAGAACTGCAATAGGGAAATCACAGTGATTTGATGCCAGTCTCCAGTTTAAACCCCTTGCCCACACACTCACCTTATAAGAACGGCAGATTTGGATGCTGAAGGATTAAGTTTCTTATAATGCTAGAAATACCAAGATGGCAAGCAAGGCCTGCATTACTTTTTCTGAAGTTCATTATTAAAGCCCTAATTCAGTCTTTCTTTTAACTAACAAATACTTTTTTCTGTTTGTTCTCCATCTTCCCAATGGGGTACTTCAAGCAGCTGTAGTTCAGACCTGGAGACTGACATCTTAGCTGGCAAATGCAGCCAAAAGTGATTCAGATTCTAGAAGGGCATATGTGACATAATATCAGAGTGTCTGTACATTAGGAGGATTTAATGGCACCAGAGCCATGATTTATAGCTGGGATTAAAGAGATTTATAGACTAGTAGCTTATTTAATACTGGCACTTATTATTATTTTGCAAGAGTATTGGGAGAATCCAGTTAAATGTCTCCTACCTAAAACATTATTTAAGGTGTCTGTGTCATGCTACGGGCTTCCAAAAAAACCCTGCATATCTTGCTCCACACTTACTTAACAGGATTCTGGAGTAAGGCAAAGACTGGGGCCTAAAACTCTTACAGCAAACATTCTTGTAAAATATTTACTTAGTGATCTGTGTCCTGGTTTTCTATCTCCTTGAAGAGTCCTATCCCAGCTGTCATTAACTACTGTGCTCTTCCACCATAGGAGGGAGATGCTGGATTACATTATTTATCCAGTTAGTCGGGCATCTCATGGCTAAGAGTGGCCAAACTATGGTTTCATTGGAGGGTTGAAATCAGAACTTTATAGATGTTGGGCTGAGTTTTAGATAGATAAGTATCAAGTCATGCCCTGTAAAATTGCTGTAGCTACCCTCTCTGCAGCACACACAGTTATAGAAGCTATGCATGCTCATAAAAGTTAGTCTTTTTTTTTTTTAATGTGACAGCTGTACCTAAAATGCTTTTCCAGTATCTTCCATTCGAGGCTATTTCAGCAAAATACTAAACAGTGTTTGAATTTTTTCCATCCATTAATGTGGAGCTTTACAGCTCTTTTCTGAACTAGGACAGAGTTGCTAAGACTTAAGAGGAGAAAGATTCTAAGGCAGAAGCAAGCTAAGGTTCAGATTGTAAACTTAAGCAAGATAATAAATGGCCATTATTACTGACATTTTTAATGGTAAAAAAATCTTGGTCCCGCAGTGAGAGTCAAAACAGGAGAATCTAAGGAAGTCTCTTATCTGTTACTGAAAGATTGACTGGGCTGCTTACCAACTTCAAACAGTTTGGTGGCATTGAAGTCTTCACTTCCTGCAAGTAAGCTGACTTCTGTGGCAGCTGTCCGGAAGGTATCTTCGATCCCTAAGACAAACATGTGTTAGTGGTGGTGGGGTTTTCCTATTAAAACACAATGCAATCAACTGTCTCCCTGCTGTTCCCTCCTTCCCCAGTTCTGCAAGGTGCTTGTGTTTGGCAGGGAAGTATCCGGGAGTTGCTGCTGGAGGGAGCATTCATTTAAAAGCATAATAACCAAGGAATCTGTGGTCTTAGGAAGATAAAGCATTAGCTGAGCTCAAAGGCTAAAAGTTTTCAAGTTTTAGAGCTTAGATTATATTTAAGCAACAAACTGGTCAGTTATGAACCCAGTGCAGGGACAGCAGCAAGGGAACCAACTTTGTTCCTCTTCTTCCTGATGCGAGGCATGCCAGCATCTCCCAGTAATTCAGGTAGGAGCTTTGCACACACTTCACCAACAGCCACCTGGTTGGCTTTCTGTCACCAGCATCTTCTCCACAGCACGTATCACAAGTGACTGACAAGATAAAAACAAGCATCCTAATGGAAGCTCTAAAGCCCTTGGTAAAATGTGATGTCTAAAGGAGACAGCCTTTGTGCAGAGCAACAAGCCTGAAGACGGGTGAATAAGTTCATATCCATAGGTCGGCAATCATTTTTCAGGAAATACGAGACAGAATCATAGAATAGTTTGGGTTGGAGGGACCTTTAAAGGTCATCTAGTCCAACACCCCCTGCAATGACAAAGATAAGATGAAGCTACTACAAGAAGACTGGTGCTTTTTGCTCTCCCAGTGCTAGGGAGTTGAAAGGTGTGAGTAGGCAGGAGATAAACAACTTCCCCCATCAATCCCATCCCCCAAATATAATATCAGGATCTTTTAAGTATCAGGATCGTCCAGCAACTTCCAGTTAAGTGTTTGCTATCGGTAGACAGAAACAAGGATTGCCAGAAAATGCATAATTGGTCCTGCCAAAGTAAACATCTTCTCATTGCTGCTTTAGCCTGGTCTACCTACCAGCCTAATGTTTCCCTAATATTTCTGTGCCACGTAGCCTTAAACTAAATGTCTCTTCAAAGAAGTGTTTGAACAGGTTTGGGGTTTTTTCCCCCCTCCATTGAATTAAAGACCTCCAAAGAGAGCAGAAGGCTGTTTAATACGTGATAACTATATGGTTAATAATGAAGTCTGTTCACCATCCATCTTTTTGCCAATGAACTTTCTCCTGATCCCCTGAACTGGGGCATAATAGCGGCTTGCAAAGCTTCAAAACAGCCTCAGGCTGCTTTTCAGTAAAATTATCATAGGGTTTTGCCTTAACTCCAGCAGTAGATGCAGAATAATAGATAGCCAAGAACCCATTACAAGGCAGTAATTCACTGCTGGAATTATAAACAGCAGAAGCTGAGCTTTGCCCTTGTAATTTTAAAAATGTCAGCACAGCCTCAAAGAGTGAATATATTTTGCTTGCTGATCGTTGGGGGTCTGTTATATGACATAATATATTCTTTCAAGTTTGCCACTGTTTGATGCTAGCTGGTAATAAATACTGGAGAATATAACTGGGGGCTACATGCTTTCTTCTGGAATTAACCCCTTATTATTGAGGTTTTAGGATATATGAAAGTGTCCAGAAACACTTTTCTCCTGAACTGCCCAGCAGCCATTACCTTGTAATGGATGCACACATCTATCTGCGAGTGAGAAACTTCTCTCCAGCTCTCTCACTGAGGCTCCTAAGTCTTCTCTCCATCACTGCTGACATTTCACTTCCCATCAAAAAAACCTGACCTCCAGTTTAAGAATTTCTGCCTTTCTGAGTCATTAAGTAAACTCAGTGAAATGCATACCCTCATGGCATGTGTTTTTACTTCTCTCCCATCTTGGGAAGTAATGAAATTGCACATACCCCATGCATTGTGGCAACTGCTGCATTGCTGCATTACAAAATTACCTAAATCCAAAACCACAGCAGCATTTAAAGAACATTATGGGAAAGTTTTCCATAGCAGCTTTACATTTTTAATGACGTAAGTTTGAATGCTCAGCCCTGGTTTCACCAAAGAGAAAACTGCATGGTGGTAAGGACATCTCTGTTACTGACATTTAATGGCTGTAAATGGGTAGGAGCTACTGTAAAGGTTCTTGGCCATATCTTCTGAATACATTCAAGCCTAAACTTTACATTCCTTCATTCCATTGTGCACAGCTGCTGCAGGAGCAAACTTACAGTTTTACAATTCTCCAACTATCGAGCAACACATAATGAAACAGAGATGACATTTCCACCTTAACACTAATTTTCTAGGACAGGAAATTTTGTAGCTTAATGCCCAATGAACCCAAAGTCTCTGGAGTGAAAGGCAAAGCATGTTTTAAAGTATTTTTTTCATATTAATACACATGGAGTCTTAAAGCAACTCTGTATACATTAGGCACAAAGCTTCAAAGCCACGTAACCGGGGAGGAGCTATTTGTTCACAGCGCAGGCCTGCCCGTTCACTGCACAGCAAAATATGAGCTCACTGAGGTAACGGTCAGCACAGCTGTTTTGAAATTCTAAAATTAATACAGATTTGTTTCAAGAGAGTAGATTACACCCTTTGGAATACAAAATGTACTATGCACAAAAATGACTGCCGTAACCTAAAAAAAGCCTGTATTTGCCTTTTAAGTCCCAGGGGACAGGAGACTGCATCTAGCAACGTATTATTACTAGCAAAGAACCTGCCATTTCATAAACGGCCTTGAGAACCGGCGTGTCTCTTCCCACCGAAGCTCTGACCTTGGTGGGGAGCAAAGGGGCTCTGTGCACAGGAGGGCTCTCCCAGCCCTCCCCACCTCTCCCCACTGCCCCCCAGCAGCTCGGGGGAACGCGCTCCCACCTGGGCAGTTGGGCCTGTCGCAGGTCCGTGACTCGGTGGCGGTGCAGGCGTACCCGCAGGACCGCGTCCGCTTCTGGTTGCCGCTCCCGCAGGTGACGCTACAAAGGGACCAGGGGCTCCAGTCTCCCTCACCATCAATATAATCTGTGTAAGAACAAAGATGAGGAAGGAAATGAAGAAACAAAACTCCTACTGCCCAAAACTACTGTGTAGTGTTTTGTATTAAGAAGGCAAAACAAGAATGGGATCCAGATGTGTCTACCTGAAGCTCGGGCTAAATGCCAGGCGTAAGCCTGCTGTTTAAATGGTTTTCACACTTGACGCTCCTCAGGGAAATGCACGCAACATTATTTGAAAAAATATTTCCTTTCTCTTTTGACCTTTTGGCAGCTGAGAATCCTCAGCTGCAAAGCTGGGTCATGAACTAACAGTACACATCTATTCACATCATTTCCCTGTATATAGGAGTATGTTTTCTGACCACAGGCTAATCAGGCACAGGATAAATGAAGTTTGCTTTTTCTTCTTTTCAAAACACGCAGCAATAGCACAACAATACTCAATTAATTTGTAGGACACAAATGTTGGACTGTGAGAGGCTGTGGGTCATGCGTGAAAATTGCAATTTTGTTTTTCAGTCCTTTGAACAGGAAATAGACATTACAGGAATTCTGCCATGAATACAGGGAACCGCATATGCATCTTACACCCAGAACAACATGCAATTTGTAGTGTTTCATGTGAATTATTAAATAACATTAGATCTGACTGTTTACTAGCAGGAACCTTCTGAAAACAAATCATGACTTTCTTCTCTTTTGGTAGCCAGCCAAGGGCAAATGTTCCTAAGTCTGCGCCACCGGCTCGGTGCCACTGTAAGTATCTAAACCCCTTAGAATCAGTCTCCTTTGTTTGCTGAGTTAACTGTTGCACTTCCCACCTTGTGAAGGCCACCAAATGGAGTCCATGAACCAGTCCCAGTTCTCTTGCCTTCCCACTGGCCTCCCCAGCTGACTGCTGTCTCTCACTAGGGAACATCTGGCTTACTGGATTTCTCTGCAATCTACAGGAGATGTTTAACTGACCTTGCGATGACAACTTGCAGCCTTTGCTCATTTTGGTTAAACCAGCACTGGTAGCAAAGCAAAACGGGGTGTAGTGACTCTGAGCCAGCCCTGCTTTATAGTTATAGGCTGAACGTGTATGTACAGGCGTGACACAGGGCCAGATCCCTGCCTGCACTGGCCCCTGTGCTACACGCGGTTCCCGCTCCCCCCCCACTGCCATGCTGTCTGTGGGCTTCCTGAGCTGGTTAGTAGAACACGTAACTTGATTTGTACCATATGTAATGACTGACGACAACTCTGTGGGGTGCTATTAAACGTTTATTGCCAGGAGTATGGGAAGGTTATATATCTCACTCATAGCAAGCTGCCTAGATGTGAGTTCCTCGAGGCAGGGACCTTATGTGCTTTCCCTCCTTTTCTTACACTGCTGCTCATTGGGAAGCCACCACGCTTGAATCAGGTGCCCATGGTGTGTGTGATGTGTGTGTGATGAACATGGCTACCGTCTGTGTGCAAAGATGTGTGATTCTGGGGCTTGCCAACAGGTGGGCACTACAGCAGTCTGAAGAGGTGTCTTAGGAAAGCATGATCTGCCCTCTCTCCCTGGCCTTGCTCTCCTTCCCAGCTCTTTTCCAACTCTGAGTGTTCTTCTCCATGTGGCTGGTGAGGAAGAGGGAGGGTGAGCAGGTGCAATGCTTGTCGAAGAGCCCAGTCTGGAAGGCCCAGGAAGGGCAGGCAGAGCCGAATGGTGCTTTTTGGCAGGGGCAGGATGAGGGAGATAGGAGCTGTGAAGCGTGTGAACAGGGCAATGGCTGGAACCAGCACAAAAGCCCTGTATGGACAGAGTCTGTTGCTACGTCCTCCTGGCCAAGGCCAATGGCCAATGGCACATGCCATTTTAGGTTAGTCAGAAGGCCAGGAGTCTCTTCCAGTTAGCAGGGTGCCCTGGTGTATGGCAGAGAGCTCTAGGATAATTTTTAGGCAAAATATAGTATAAACTTAGTGTTTAATACTGCATTATGAAACACATGGTATCTACTATTAAATATACCCTGTTAGATTTTCAACTGGAGTTTAACCTGTTCTTCCTATTTTTATATTTGTAATTCTTACTTTTTTTTCCTACCACAATTATTTGTGAAAGCAATTTTATTTTACCTAAACGACTAACTACCTAATATATGAATTCTTGGCAGTAGAGTGTGCCCACAAATAAATACAGGTGCAAAAAGAAGGGATAGACTTTAATCTTCTGGCCACAGAATTTAAAATAGATATGTATGTGTTCAACTACACCATGCCACAAAAGGTCTCTCTCAATTGTTAAGGCTCTAGGACTTTAAAGTCCTAGAAAACAGGGGAAAAGTGAGACGGAATCAGGGCATGACAGCCACTCTGCAGAATCTAGGGAACACAACAGAAGTGCCAGGGTAAAGGTACTGGGGCTTTGAAACCCTGCTCTAACTAAAAATCTTTTATGTATATGTACAACTTAAACAGGAGAGGCTCTGAGCTACCTGTGAGCACGTATTTGTTCACCTCCCTCGAGTCATTCCCACGTGAATAGTTACAGCCCGTTGGGGCAGTGAGTAACTGTAGCTTCTCTGTTTCTAGTTTCTGCAACTGTTTCATACAAGCTGAAAACAATTGTTTTCGCCATGACACATCTGGAAGAGAATTACACACGCAAATACACAATGTTCCTGCTACATATGCCACTCCCCACACATGCACCAACATAATTCATCTTATTTGTGTATCCACCAAATGCTACCATATTTTAGATCTTGCTTATTTATCCAATGATTATATTTTAGTTCCCAAACCACCACATGATTCTAAATTTGTACTTATCCTTACTCTAAAAATAAATATGAAACCTTGTTTCCTCTGCTTTTAAAAAAGTACACTTACGACTAAAAAAAGGTCCTCTTATGGGATAACTGGTATGATTTTCAAGATTATAGAGTTACTAGTGGAATGCAGCTACCACAGTACAGCTTGTGCATCTGCACAGATTTGTATTTAAAAGCTGATGAACAAAAGCCACATGTTGAAAAATTGTATTTTGCTTGGCCTACTTTCAGCGATGCCTCACCATTCTCATTTCCCCCAAACTCGTTTTTACAATCCCAAGATGCCCATAAGAGGCCTGGAACGCAAACTTACCATACTCTGGCTGCTCCTTGGACTCGAACGTCCGGTGACTGGGTGCATGACTATCCCACCCACCGAGAGGGTTGAGGAAGTTGCTGTCCTCAGTAGTGCTGTCATACTTGTAGTCCTGGTCACCGCTGCTCATGCGAGTCAAGGTGGAGGACCTCTGCCACCAGTTTCTCCAGTCAGGTGATGGGACTGGCCAGCTAGGTTTGCTGTTCTCTTTCTGCAGGTCCTTGTCTGTCTCGGTGTCGGGGCCGTCCACCACTTCAATGGTAACCTATGGGATTCAAGACAGAGCAGGCTGTCTGTCAGCATCTCCTCCTCGTCAGCGGGAAACTTTCTATACAGCGAAGACAACCGACGGGTGTTGCCTTGCAGAG
The DNA here is from genome assembly GCF_001431845.1 of Calidris pugnax. Classification (NCBI taxonomy): domain Eukaryota; kingdom Metazoa; phylum Chordata; class Aves; order Charadriiformes; family Scolopacidae; genus Calidris; species Calidris pugnax. The sequence continues at coordinate 8,328,444 of NW_015090786.1, read as the reverse complement.
GGGCTGTGTAATGCTGTAGGGTTCACATGTTGTAAACCACATGTGGGTTACTGAGCCCAGAGATATGCGGCGGCTGAGTGATTCCTTCTGCTACCTCTGCTGAATCAGACCTTGGAACAAAGGCTAGGAAAAATCCCCCACAAAATAATAACCCATGCTGTGCCTAAAACCTTTGCAGCACAATTCTCTGCCTTATGGGAAAAAGATGTTTAAACCCGAACATACATGACCAGGAAAAAGAAAACCATATCTGTTACGTTAATTAGGCTGAGGCTGAGTTTGAGGCAAGCATGAAGGACACCAGTGAGCTGAGCTTGTTCCGAGGACTTGGACTGACTCAAAACTAAGGAAGTCCACGAGTGCGAAGGTGGAAGACGCAGCCCCCGGGGTCTCCACAGGCTTTGCCTTGCCCTCTAGCGGCAGCTCAGCCCGTCCCTCGCACGGCCTCCTGGCAGACCAGCATTCCCATCACACCGCCGCGTGGGCTGTCACCCCAACGTGGAACCGTGCTCTGAGTGATGAGAGCCAGCAGCTCTTTCAACCCTCGCCGAGGAAGTCACTTGCTGCTAAGCCCTCCATAGTAGGTCCTCCTTCTGTGCTGGAGAGTATAACATACAACCCGTCAACGGTTTCTGCACATCCCACAGCGAAGATTCAAAGTTTGCTACCCAATTCCCTCACAGACACCATGAATGTAAATATAATTCTGCATAGGGACAACCCTTGATTACGCCTTTTCTGTGCTCAAAAATGTGTAATTATCAAACTGCTTGGTAAGTACTCCGCATGCATATAGGTGGCTATTTAGATAGAAATAGGAACTGGCCATCAGAAACCTTGGCTCAATGAGTCATGCAAGCAGAGTGTGGCCACAGATAAATCATAACATGTTCTGATGCTTCATGCTAATGTGGTTCAGTGATTACACTGGATTTGCTAAACAACCATGATACAGAGGTGACTATCAGATAGACCTGTAGTGTTTAACAGGTACGGAGGTACTCTTCATGTTTTAGAGGTTTACAAAGCAGTCTTTCAAGACAGTACTCCATGAAAATTGGGTTCTGTAAAACCAGGAAAAACAGAATAATGTGCTGTTATGCTAAAAGTCATTTACATGGCTCTGTGGATTTCCATTTTGGATAAAAGGTTTCATTTTATACAATGGTTATTAGTAAAATCGCAAGACAGAAGAAAAAGAAAGGAGTGTCTGTGTCTCTTCAGCTACCTGTGATCCACAAAGGAGCCCGAGACAGGAAGCAAACCAGAACTGCCATGAGAGCTTTGTAGCTGCAGACATGGCTGCACTGACAAGACAATGCCCGCGCATCCTTTTTTGGAGAAAGGAGATTTTGCATCTGTTTCATGCTTTGCATTTGACCGTAGACCAAGCCATTGAAATGAAACGACTTTGAGGCTACTAAGAAGCTCCAATGGGAGAAAGAGCAAGAGTGAGGGAAAGTGCAGTTGTCAGCCTAATAGCATCTTTACTCAAGAGATATTTTACTCCCAGACTAAATATGGTACTGGAATGATTACTTCATTAAACCTCAGTTTCTACAGACCAAGAATTAAAATGGATTTCATAAGTTTGAAAACATCAGGGTTAGATTCAAATTTTTTGTATCTCTCCAAGCAAAACAGAGTTTTCACAATAATTGAAAGGAAATAGTGTTACTGAGTGGCCACTTGCAGGGCTTTAGTACTGCCCACGTGAAAAATAGTATGATTCTAGTACTTAAGTAGCAAGTATTTTTAAGACCACATTAACTTTGTAAGCAATGACTCAGCAAAGTTGGGGGGGGGCGGAATGTCTCATTAAAAAAAGACAGGGAGTGCTTGATAATCATTCCATTTGCTTTGGTAATCTATAGTAATGTGATAGGGAGTCAGAATGAACTCGCATTATTTCAGCCAGGTACAGTCTGAAGAACCAGAGGGATTTGCTTTAAAATACTTATTCAGGATGCCAAGTCAGTTTAAGCAAAAGAGGGCTTGTAGGGACAGAGAAGCTTGTGTTGCGCTAAGTGCTGCGCTGGGGAGGAAGGGCAGGTGTAAGGTACAGCTTTCCAGGCCCATAGGAGAGCAAGAGTCTCCAGCAGCACTGCCACTAACTTACTTTCAAGACGTGTCTGTGCAATCAGATATCCCACTTGAGTCGGTGTTTACTACCACGGAGGCTTATTACAAAGGCCTTTAAAATGAGTTTTCCAACACACAAGAACATACCCTGCAACAAAAATGTCTTACATTTGGCTTAGGACTAGCTAGCGTGGAGCAAACTGGGAAGGTACAACCCACGGGGGTGACGCAGTGCCCAGGGTAGGATTGCTTGTCAGCTGCAGGTGAAATCCCACAGTGCTGCCTTCAGGGATCTCTGGGCAGGGGGGACGAGTTCTTCCGCTCTGTCTCTCGCCTCCCCAGCATGACTGCAATGCCCTTTGCAGTACTATGGTGCCTTCTCACCCATGAACCAGGTGGGTTGAGGACTGAGATCTTATTCCAATTGATAATCCCTTTGTTTTAAAGAGGAGAGAAGTCTGGGGAGAGGAGGCGTCAACAGAGATCCACCCCAACGTAAGCAGGATTTTTTAAATAGGCTATTTAAAGAATGAATATACCAAAAGCAAAATCCAAGGCAGTAGTCTGACATGCACCTATATTCCTCTCCCTTCTGTTTTAAGCTTTGATTACTAAGTTGTTTGTTTAACATGTGGCATAAAAAAACCATAGAGTGAAAGAAATTCTATAAAGAATCCTGGGATTGTCTGAACTGCCAGTTTAGTCGAGTCTGGTTCTGTTTGTTTTCAGAGAGTCAGGTATGCTCTGCCCAGCCCCATTTAACTCTAATGCACTTTCCAGAGGCAGGGAGAAAAATCAGTGAGTAACCCTAGTAATCCCTCCATGGTATGACCCAGAAGTTGGGGCAGAGGTGTGAGAAAAGGCTGGTGCTTTGGGTAAGCAATTGCTCCCCTATCCCAGTCTAAAATTGTGAAAAATCAGCATTCAGTGAATGCTTCCCGGTACTTACAGATAGCCTTAGCACTGACGCATGACTATACAAATAGAAATACAAATATAAATACATATACAAGTATCTTGTTTGATCAGTTTCTATACTGGTTGTTTATAACAAGGAAAAAAGAAATGAGATCTAGAATGAGAGTCATTAAACATGGGCATTTAAAGCAGCTGTGGAAAAGCTTTCATGCTGTATAACTACTCCAACAAAACATGTTCTCTCAAAAATTAAACAGTCTTGGAGACTGTTTTAAAGACTTTGTTTTCTCTGATTTCTTCTTCCAGTGATTATCAAAACTGTAAAGATTATCTGGTTTGTTTTTTTTCTTAAGATTCCCAAAATGTCTGTGGTAACATGGTTCTGGTACAAATCCACAATCATCTCCAAGAAGTATTCAAACCTAAAATGAAGCTACTTTATCTATGGTTGGGTGAGCTGTAAATAAGGATGTTCCTCTAAAAATTGTTAAAAACAACTGGCATAGGTACATTAAAACAACAGAGTTGCAGTCAATTTTTAATGAAAGAAATGTATCAAGCACAGATGTCTTGAGACACCAACATCCAATTTTCTCCTGGCCAAAAATATACAGAAGATAAATATTTTCCCCGCCTGTTGGAGCGCACAAAAAGTTCTGTGTACTTCGTCCTGTTTACTGAGACAATGTTTCTGAATTCACTTTAATGGTGTAAACATTGCCCTAAGCAACTGGAAGATTATGTTTCAGGAAAAACTACATTTGCAATGTTGTGCAAGCTGTGCATTCTATGACATTTCTATCCTCTGTTCCCTTCATGCAACTGATGCAGATTTTCAATGCAGAACTTGCCATTCTGTAAAGGTGCTTATGTGCAAGGCAGCAAAGAGGTAACTAATAGCAGAACAGGAATGTGTTCATTATGAGATATTGAAATGTTAAATTTAGGTTTGCATGACAGAACAACTTCTGTTAAAATTGTATCAGTAGTGATACCAGTTTACTTTTGGTTATGTCCTGACAGCTCAGTTGGAACAGTTCTCTGGACTTTTTGAAAGGTAAGTGAAGGACCCTCAAAAGTTGCTGGGAGCAAAGAAGACAATGTGACTCAAAGCCTGAAATTAGTATTTATATATTGCCAGTCCTAGCTGTGCTTTCTGATGGGCCCAACTGAACCTCAGAATTAAAAATCTGGTCCAAAACCCAGCTCTGAATTTTGCACTTTGCAAGGAGCTCATTACACCGTGACATTTAGAAGTCTGTGCAGAGGTAATAACAGCCCTGGTGTTGAAAAGGATTTAACCATGGCCCTTGGCACCTTTCTCTGCCTAGACCAGTCTCTCCAGCTCACCAAGAGGACCAGCTAGTTCCTGGCATGGCTACCCCGTGTCTGCGGTGCTGCAGGTAGCTCAGGGGAGCAGCCAGACCGACCGGGGGGATGGTCTTGGGAGCAGGGAGTTCTCCACGGTACAGACCCAGCCCAAGGACCAAGAAAGTAAGAATGGGCTCTCTCCTTTTCTGGGTGTTAATTTAATGGTGGGGACAATTGCTCTGCTACTACCTTAAGCTGTTAAAGCCCTAAAGGCATTACAAGAAATAAGCACTGCTGGAGCCCTCCAGTTCTCACCGTGCTAGAGTAGGGATGAGATGTAATGGTCAGAGCTCAGTATTACAGGTACTGCTGAGTCTTTTGTGACAATAGCAAGAAGGTGTCACTTTCCAGTGTAGTGAAACCAGCAGCTTCAAATGACAAATATAAATGCTGCCAAAAAACGTCTGTGTTAAAAGTGACACGCTATAGATGGAGGTGAGGGAAATGGCCATGGATGAACCCACAGAAGAGATGGTTTGAAGTCTACAGTTCTTTTTTGAAAGCAGATCTTAGAGGCTTTTTCCTTTGTAGGTGTATGTTCCTAGAGTGGGTGGTTCTGTGTAGATGTTTTTTTAAGAGAAGGTAGAAACTGAATAGATATCAAATAGCATAAGTAAAGCTGACACAGCAGCACTGGAGTGGCATGACTGGTGGATATGGCCTACAGGCCTCATGCGAAGTAATACAGATTCCACACCACCAAGCAGGCAGCATTAATTTCTGGCTTAAAATCACTCCTATCGAATATACCAAACTGTTGATTCCCAGTGAGGATTCTAATCAAAACAGATTTATTCACATGCCGTTTTGCTTCACTTTTCCAGGGCACATCAACATGGTTTTGAGGACAGGAATCCTACCCAACTCTGCCCAGTTTCTACTTGGAACCCATCTCCTCATCCAAAACATTTAACACATCCATCTCAACTGGAGCTCACCAAGCTGTGTTTCAGGTATACTGGCTGTGAAATTTGATCAAGATTTAAGTTTTCTGAAGAGCATCACTATCAATAAAATGCCCTTGCCCAACAAAGAGTAAGGAGTTTTCCCTTTTCTGCTCATTTGTCACGGTATCCAGCACTGCTAGGAGAGCAGAAGAGCAGTGGGACAACAGAGAGCAGCGCAATACCTTCCCAGTACACAAGCCTGGAAAACCAGGAGTAAAAAGAACAGGAGACGGACAAGAGCAAGAGATCAACTGCAAGTTGGAGCATCTGGACCTAAACAGGATCGGCTGCAGACAGATATAAAACTGAAAAAGCAAGTTGAAAAGGTATTCCAGTGAGATTTCTTTAAAATTTGCAGGTATAATTACTCTTAAAAATGTTATTTTTATATGTTCTATGTAGAGTTGTAGAAGGGAAAAGAAGCTGTGGGGTTTTGAGGGCAATCGTGCTAGATTAACACACACAGGCTTTTTTCTCCTTTCCAACCTCATTGTCCTAGGAGGAATTTAAATTAACAGCCCCCGGAATGAAACTTACAGAGCCCGAAGCCATTGTGCAAAAAGAAAAACGAGTATCAATTCTGCTTTCACCTGCCAGGCAGCTGACGAGAAATTTGCAAGTCAACAAGTGTTGTTATCTCCATTCAGGTGAGTACAGTATTGTTTAAGAATAAGAATTCACTACAACCTGTTTTTTCCCAAAAGAGTAGGTCACCTTTTACAACCTTTAGGCAAAGAAATGAGCTTTAATTGAGTCTGTAATGAATTAATGGGGGTTTTAGCTCCACAAGGTCTGACCTGCTGCAGGACTGTCAACCAGGAACTTAAAGAAGCTTTGTATATCCCTATTTATTTACGCACCCAAGTAAGCACCTAAGTAATGCAGAACTTAGGGAGCCTGTTTGTGAAAGAGATAATCCTTGTGCACGGGAGCTATGGGATTAATGTTGCCCAATGTTTTCCATTTTACAAGACTAGGCTTCCCAGTTCTCCGAGTCCAGCAAAACTGCTGACATAGTTGGCTGACACATTTCCAAGATCAGGTGGTGGAAAAAGAGGTCATAGCAGAAGCAGTTACTATACAGACAAACCAGGGAAATGTTTCCATCTCATTTATCTGTTCCCTGGGTCTAAACATTAAGTGCTGTTACCAATCAGAGAAGGTTTTTGTTTCTTCCTGCCCTCCTCTGCAGTTTACATACTGTTCAAACAATGATGTTACACTCGTTGCCTCGTGCCACGATCTGGGGCCCCTATAGCTTCCCTACCTTCCCTTCCCAAGGCTTTCTGGACGGCTTCTCCTAGCGTGAGGGATGTCTACAGTCACCACATGTTGAACATGTTTACTACCTTGGCCCATCAAATATTGGCCCCGCGCTCGATCCAAGTCTGTTAGGTTTCTTGAGGTTGCCGGCCATCTCTGACGTAACTTGGAGACAGCCGGCTCTCGCCTGATCGTGTTGGTCTCTCACCAACAGATCTATTCTATCTTTACGTATGTATTTCTTAGACATATCAAAAGGATGGTAATTTTGTGGGCTGGGGGACTGTAAGAAGCCAGGAATTAATTTAACCAGAAAACCAGTTCTATTAGTGTATTGTTTTTATAAGCACATCTTAGGCAGAACAACATTTCAATTTATTGTTTTGGTTAAGAAAGACTGCTTATTAATGCCAATTTTGCTTTAAGGCTCTGAATTAAAAACAAATAACTCATTTTTTCCTCTTCCTAATCCTTGAAGTTTCAAGATGCAAGTGGCTTGTAAGAGGCCATTCCAAACCCAAGAACAGTTTGAGGAATAAAATATAACAAAGTTTCTTGCAGACAACTTTTTTTTTTACTCCAGGCAGCTGCTGTAGAAATTAACTTTAAGCCTCGGTTCCATACAGAGGACCACATTTTGAGCTGAAACTTTAAAACTTGCTCTCTTATAACCTTTGGGTATGGTTACATTTTATAAAAGCACACCAAAAGAGAATCTGTTCACAAACAAATTTTGTAACAGAGAATTAAAAACAGAGTTTAAAATGCCCATTTAACATAATTGAAGAGAATATATTCTAAAAAGGCAATAGCAAAGGTGGCTTTAGTATCATAAATAGGTCTATATTGATACCCACGCTTAGGCAATCAACACTATCCAAAGAGAAATTCAGGAAAAAAATTGAGATCGGTGCATTCAAGACAATAAGTATATTACATATTACAGGTATTATATATATAAAATATAAAACACAGATTATAATGCATCCTTTCTTGGTGCTACTGGTAGAGGGACAGGGTGTTCTGGCTGCATGTCATGTAAGCCAGGCTGAAAGTTCTCTTGGCTCAGTAAAATAATTTGTGCAGCTCATAAAGAAAATATATCACACATTAACAGAAATTTGTACCTGAATGTTGGGATTTTGCCCATTGATATCTGCTTTTGACAGGTCAGGGAAGTTTGGGAGATCCAGGAGGAAAGATCTGGGTCCATCTCTTTGCAAGGACGTATGTCCGTTTTCCTGCCTGAATCGCTGCTTAGGGAACGGCCGGTGGGCAGCCTGGAGATCGGGGTACTCCCTTCTGTCCTCGGGGTTCAGGGTGAAGCTGTCGTCAGGAGAACGGTCATCCGTGGTGAGTGTGTTCTGGGGGAAAAAAGCAACGCACTGTAACAACAAGTGGCAGAGCGTGCAGCCCTGCCAGCGTCCCCGTCCCCAGCTCCTGCACAGAGCTGGCTGCAGAGCGCGTACGGAAACCCCGGCCGCACACGCGGCTCCTTACGGAAACACACGGGATCCGTGACCAGCATTGTCTGGGGTGCTCCCCAGTTTGGTGTCTGACTCTCAGGGAAATACACTCAGTTACAGCGGTGCAAATCTGTCACCAGCTGACACAAGTGAAAACCGAGTCGGACTTGGGTGCTCAGCTCTTTGGGGTTCCTCTCACATTCCAGCATTGCAGTGAGCACCTACACATTGACACGGGCATCTAACTTAAAGCAAATCTGGAAGCATGAGGCTCTGAAGCAACCCCAGGGAAACCAAATTATATCACATTAAATGTGTCCCTAAGATGGTGAAGGGTTATCTTTATTATAAATTGTTTTAGTTTGCTTTGTTCCAAAGTGGAGCAAAAACACCGAGTGCTAAGTGCATGTTGAAATTGATGGTATTAAAAGATTGTACCGCTGAACTGGCAACCTCCCCCTCTCTCTCCTCAGTCTGCAGCAACTTCCATCCCGTTGTCTGTGTTCCTCACCCACTTTCCCTGGTCTTGAACATCTGAACCTTCCTTCCTCTGGGATCTCATTTTCATGTTTGCCTAATGGTGGGATTGAATTTCACCAAGTTGTGGGTCAGCGGTTAATGCTTTTGTTATTGTTGAGCGTACTTTCGGGTTTTGTAGTGTATGACGGCGGGCTGCCTTCGGACCAGTAGCTCTGCTGCCACTGCCTTTGACCTCAGCAAGGAGATACATTTAGTATCAAAACACCCACTCCCTGGGTTAGGACCGGCCTGGGGACTCGGGGGAAAATACCAGCAGAGAAGTCAAATCTTCTTATGGCTACAAAAAAATGCATGGGGTAGATTCAGCACAGGTTTTGCTTTTGACCCAGCTGAAAAATTTTAGGTTTGAGGTCTTAGTATGACTGCCTGGGGAGCTTTTATTTTCAGTTCATAAAGAGACAGCAAGCATGGAGAGGGTAAATGTTAAAGACCTATCTTTTAAAACAAGCACAATTAAAGTGGAATGGCCACATGTGGTTCTGGCTCTACTGAAGTGTATTTTTGCCAGCATTTCTGGTTAAACGCAATCTCCATCCAGCTCCCCTGGCTCAAATTAAGCTAGCATACCTTTGTTCAGCTCTCAGATAGATAACTGTTCCAATGCCTTTGCTTTTATTTCGTGTTTATTTGCTTAGAAGGTTCTAAACTGACCTTTGAAGACATTTTACAATATAATCTGTGCACGTTACAGGGAAATATTCAGTGAGTTAAACAAACCAAGATTTAAGAGTTAATCAGGGACTAAGTGAAATCACCTCAAGCAAAAACTCAGGTGGTTCTCCTCTCCCCTTCTTGTGCACTGCTTTTGTAAAGAAGAAAAGCAGATCTAGCAGAATTAATACTGTTCTTGGTATGTTCATGATCAGAAGGGTAGTCTTATATATCTACCTACAGCACAGATGCAAAAAAGCTCATTCTGAATTAGTGCAGGTGTGCAGTGCTACCAGTGCCTGTGCTCCTGACAGTCTCTATTGTTTGAAGGCTAAAACAAGAAGCTCTTCTCTGTTGGCAAGCAAGTAGGACTTTCAGATGCCTTTGGTGGGCTACCATTATCCAGTGTAAGGCAGAAAGCAAATCACACAGCAGCAAGTTCTGGGAAATGAAACTGAGGGCCACTCAACTAATTTAAGGTTCCTCACCCATGTGCCAGTGCTTTAACTTAACACTTACCAAATTCAACTGCAAACTTGGCGCGTGAAGATTAAATGGCTTCTCAGTTATGTCTAACAACAAGGTGTAGTTGTGCTGTTATTAAATTACTTCAGACAGGAACCCAAAAAAAAGGTGGTACTTAAATTTTTTTTCTGGGGTATCATGCTCATAATCTTGCCTTTATTAAAAATAAAGTGAGATTTTATTAAAAAATAATAAAATTCTCACTTCCCATTTCATACTTTCCCTATCTGCTTGCCACTTGAGGAGCGCCTTGGTTCTCCACATTAACATACCATACAGATGGAGCTCGCCAAGGACTTTAGAGACCTCCATTTAATTCTCTGATAAGACTCGCTGTGTGATCTTGGCAGGTCACGGTCTGTCTGTGCCGCGGTGGGGATAACAGCACTTCCCTTCCTCACTGTGATGTTTGCGGGGAGCTCAGCAACTACAATAATAAGGGCTATATAAAAAGTTTTTAATAGTGTCAAACAGATGGAATATCACATGGAGTTAGTTAGAAAATTGTCATGGTGAAGTAATGACATCAGGCTGATCGGGCCCACTACCAAGCTGCTTGGGGCAGGGACTGTCATTAATTACAGACCGAATGAGTTGGGGTTGTTTAACGTTAAAAAGAAAAAGGGAGGGGGACATGGTAAGTGCCCTACACCAAAGGTTGGTGCAGCGAGGATGGGGATGGACCACTCCACACGTTCAGGGTGGACACAGTCAGAAAAGCCCGGTTCACTGTGGGGTACACATGTCTAACGGCCAAGCTCAAGAGCAGACTCGGGGTTGGTGGCGGGGGGGACGTACAGGTGGAGTTTGTCTGTAAGAGCAGGGTTGGCTGACGGCTGGCGGGAGTATCACAGGTTAAACAGGGTGTCCTCTGCCTAACAGCAGTGTTATCCCTTGAAGTTCCTTTCAGGCTGGGACAAGCCCACGCTATGCCTCCTTGGGGCTTCCCTGTCACACTGCAACATAAACAAACACTCAGTATGCCCAATCATTTCAGTCCTCTGCTCATGAGCTAAAGACCATTTGTTTCCAGTTACTAAAATGAACAGAATGCCTATTTTTTAGGTAGATAATTCTTGGTGTAGTGTCTAAGCTGATTTGCAGTATTATTAGAAATGTATATTTCTGGTAACAAGATAACAAAGGCTGCCACCAGGAGAAAGTGAGCTTGACCTGCATGTGAAGTGAAGAATATGGGTTCACTCTGTTCTATGGCATTAACTCAGGCAAAGGATCTTCTAAGGCCAATCCAGCAGGAAAAAGTGTGTCCTCTCTGCAATGCCAGCATCCTTCCTGAGGAGAAAAGCGTTTCTGTTCCAAAGCTAACCAATTAAATTTAATTTCTTTTTTTGTAGGGGGAGATATTCTTCTCTTCTTATTTCTATGTTACTTCACATGTTTATACTTCACATTATTTATTTTCAGGTGTACACAATTTGTATTCCCAATTACTTTTGGGAAAGCAGTGTTGCTTGCCTTCCTTTAAAAGCTATGTCACCTCATTCTGAACCACTGACTCAGTTTCTTTGAAGTTCTGACTTTTCTAATTCAGGCACATTTGTTTCCTACTCAAATGATGCATCTTCTCTAAATATTTTAAGATAAATCCCTTTTTTCCCTTCATTTAACAGAATTATTCACAACTTTTAAACCTTCCATTATAGATGATTTTTAAGGGGTTATTCATGCTTGCTGTCAGCTACAGTTCTGCTGCCCCACAGGATCAGACGTTTATAGAGTTCCTAATATAAAAACAGCTTAGGATTTCTGAGCGTTCTAAGTGTGGACAGCATATAAGGCCAGGAGAACGCTATTCCTGGCAACGAAATAAACCCCAGAGGGAGAGAACCTGCCACGGTGTTTGTATTCCAGACTGACACACCTTGCCGCTCCTGCCACACATCAGTGTCTTTGTGCCCATCTAGAAACCAGGGAAGAAGAGCAATTCATAGGGCTTTTGGAAGAATAACGTTAAATGTTGGTGATACAGGTGGGACTGAGACTGTGCCAGGGTTTAGACATCAAGAGACAGCCCTATATACAGGAAAAATTTCCTACCCGATACTGCAGTTTAACTTTTCAATAATCAAATCGGTACTTTAACCCCCTCCATTCCCTTCCTGTTCTGTTTCTCCCTCTCTCACCTTAGACACCAGCTGCAGGGCAGCGTAACATTACTCTTGCCCACAGAGAAGTTCAACAGAAAGTTCAACAACTTGTAAAAATACCAAAATAGGGAACAAGGGAGTTCCTTTGCATTTTTAGCAGGTAAGGAGTCCATCTCTCTCCACTCTTCCTTGTTTTAATCCCATTTCCAGTTCTGGAAAAAGGACCAAGACAGAAAAAGTGAGGAACGACTGAAGCTACAAAAAATATCCTGGAGCAGCTGTTTTTTCTCTGTCCTTCATACTTCTTACCTTCCTTCATTTTCTTCCCGCTTGCCAAAGTAAGGGCACACTTGCAAGCACTGCTAATTATGGAGTTTCAAAGAATTTGGGAAAACTGATGCAACTTACATCCCTAACAGCTCCCAGACAGCAAGGGAATCTATTACTAAATCCCTGCTGCAGCTACGTTGCTTTTTTATTTCTTGTATGCTCCTTTGAAATCTCTTGTAAAATGATCTTGACAAGAGGTCTTGAATTGAAAACCAACAGTCTGTCAATGCACTTTCATGATGCACCTGTACAGCATCTTCAACCACCAGCAACAAGGAACGTTTATTTATTAGGAAACTTCACAGACGCTATAAAAGATTATATTGCTATCAGAGACAAAATGAGGCCTGGGGCCTTCACAGAAAACCATTATAGCCATTAGGACTGGTTTCATTTCCCACCTGCCTGAGCAGATTGTTTTGATTTTGAAGGCTGTCATGTGTTTCCAGGTTAGTGCTAAATGATCACTTTAAAATTAACCGGTGTGGGGAGGCTGAGGAACACACCGGGATACTACGTGAGAGTTTCACCTCTGCCGACTCAAAGTCTGTTCTGAACTTGGGTGATCTAATTCCTGGGGTTTATTTATTTTTTTTGTCTATCCTGACTGTAAGCAGCACAGGAGCGAGCAGGAAGAAGTGTGAGGACAGCGTTAGGTAAGCAGACAGTGAAGGTAACAGCTGAAAAGCATTATCAAAGATAGCTTGAGAAAAGTTTCTTTTATGATTAATGCCACATACAGTCCAGGCAGTCAGAAAACCTTTGTTCTGTTCTTAGCTCTGACTTGGCTTTCTCATTTAACAGGCAATCACTTGGGTTCATACTTAATTTCTGTGTGACTAGCTGGAAGCGTGTGGTGGTACTGGGCCTCACCGCTCCAGCACACTGCAAGGGGTCACTGGTGTATCTCCAGAAGTCAGACCAGACACAGGACTTATGCTACAGCTGCAGTGATCCAAGGGCAGCAGTCTTGAGGCCCCCTTCACATCTAAGGTCTAGTAAGTCCCAGACCACTCTTTGGAGGTCCATGGCCAACACGAGGACAGGACCTGGAGCAGCCCTGCCACCACCACTGCCCTGCTGAGCCTGTTCATTCACTTACAGTTGTCAAGTGTCAAACCATCCCTCGTCCACTCTCTGCCCGGGAGGTTTCTCTCACCAAGCTCCCTGTCTCTCCATGCCGTCCGTAAACACTGGGTCCACATCTGAACTGCTCTGGCTGACAATATTTTTTCCTCAGAGCTTACGGAGAAAACCAGCCATATTATACTTGGATCTGGCAACCTTTTGCTACATGTTGTGGACACACATTTCACAGCGTAGCTATTTTTTATGCTCTGTTGTTTGCTTGTATTTCATGTTTTCCTTCAGCTGGAAAATACAAACAGTATGGTTCAGCTTGGAGGTGAAGAACTGCCAGTGTGTATAAACACTTTGATAATAAAAAGGATTCGGTGGTGATTACAGCTCAATGTCTGCTGGAAAAAAACAGAGGCCCTTTAGCAAGTTTTCTAACATAGTACACATTGGTGCTTTGTTCTTCAGCAGATCCTCAGCCATCCATGGGACAGCCAAGTGCACAGAATTAAGAATTGTGTAGGGCTTTGACAGATGTTCAGTGCCAAGTTTTCTTTGTAGTTACCAGATATTTTCAGTTGCCTGAGCTGGTGGTAAACAGTTGTTCTTAACAGCTCTGAAGATCTTCCCTGTAATCACTGCCTGGCTGGAGCTCTCCATGCGGGACGCATTGATTTAAGCAGTTGAACAGGCAAATGTACGACTGAAGAGTAGCCCGGCTACTCCACTCCAATAACCTCTGGTGCCAAAATGTAAATTCTTTGAAAGTTCCGATCCCGTTTAGATTTTTATTAAATACTTGCATAAAGCCAGTAGAATAATAAAGCTTTAAATAGAATTCATTTATACCATGCCTAAATTTAATCAAACAAGTCTAATCTCACCCATCATTTGAAATCTGCATCTTAATTTACACATCGAGTTCCAGCAGAATGGGAAAATCTGCCTTAAGCTGCAATCAAAACCGCAAAGGCAGAGGAAATCCAGAATACTAATACTCTTTGTGCACAGCTTTTTTGGTCAGGCTTTGCAGGCCAGCACACACAAAGTCAGTGTCAGTGAAAGAGAACAAACATACATCTGAAATTATTTTCATGGGTTTTAAAGTAGGTCCTTTTGCAAGTTTATTCCACTAAATCACTAGAGCTAGGATTTCACTAGGTGAACCAGCTTTAATAAACAAAGTTTTCATCTCTCCCCAGCCGAAAGGGTAACCTTACTTGAAACCTTTTCAATTTCCAAAGTTGCCTTCAGCTGTTAAGTTTCCAAGAAACAGCTATTCCCGGCCTCCGTGTCTCCCTCTCATATGCCACTGAATATCCATCCTATGCTTTCAAAAGTGTCTATGACTCTGGCTGTGTTAGCTGGCAGATGTTTTTAGAGACTAGAAAGTGTTTAGTCCCTGCGGACTAAAAGTTACATGATGACTTCATCACATAAGCAAAAGCTAATAACGGGAAAGCAAGAAAGCAGACAAGTGTTATATTCCAAAAACATGATGTTTCCTGTGCTTCTGGCAATACTACTTCTGTGCCTGAAAAAAGGCAAATCACTTGAGTCTTGATGCTCAAAACATGCACAGCACTGAATCACTGCGAGATAATTTACTTGACCCTCCCTTAGCTGCCTTCCCCACCAATACTCCTTTTTCTTTGGGTGGAAGTTAGAGGGTGAAGGCAGAGGAAAGGCAGTGTTTGTTTACATTCAATATCTATGCACCAACTCCCCGCCTCACAACCCTCTCTGGAAGGGGTTGTTACTACACCCAGGAGCTCACAGCAAAACAGCAGCAGAAATCTGAGTGGCTGCCTCAGGACCACGCACCTCTGCGCCTGCAGTGAAGTATTCTTTCAAGCCTGAGTGTACAGTTCTGCCCTCTGCTTTTAGAAAACTTTGGAGACTGATACAGGGAGCAACTGGAAGTCATTAGTAGAAATGGCATCTGTACACGCAGTGCAGTAACTGTCTTATTTTTGTATCAAGACATCAGCAGCGGACATTATGGCCTCTCTCTACATCTCCATGAAGTGTCCAAATGACAGAACAAGCGAAAGAAACACAAGGGAGCAGACACACAAGAGAAAGGCCTCCCTCCAGTGACATTACGGGGAAGAAGAGTGAGAGAGTCGATACGTGGGACACCGTGACAAGACAATGTGAAGACCCTTCTCTGTTTAAGAGGGCAGAGAGAAAGGATTTGCCCTAGACAGCAGTGTGGGCTTTTTGTATTATGAATTCTATGCATGTATATATAAATTTTCTTAGAACAGTAAGGGAGGGGGACTATTTCCTAGAGCTGATTAAAGAAGCATGACTCAATTTTCAATTTCAAACGACTCGGGGGGCATTCCAATCGACTGCAGACAGGAAATGAATACCATACATGAACTGAACAAGGCAGATGCTTTTGAATCTGACACTTACGTGAAAAGAAAATATCTTCATTTCTGTCTCCCTCCACCCCATGATCACTAGTTAGTTCTGAGCTATTTTTAGGATAAATGGTTTTATTTTTCAAACTTGTTATAATCTTAGCCTGTGCCTGAAGCCACCCAGACGCCACTGACAATAAACTGTACGGAGCAGACCAAATGCATCTGTAGATGAGGCCCAGCAACCAGATGCCACAGCAAGGTAGACGAGGAAAGATAAGCAAAGCAGTTCAGGTTTGAGATGTCCTAACCTGCTCTGCTGAGGAACAGAGATGGGACCTCAGCTGATGTGCCAGGTCCCAGGGAGGGAGAGCTGCTTCTCTACAAAGAGAGATCACAAAGCCTATGCAGCAGATGCACTGCAGAGCAGGTTGGAAGAGCATTTCCCGGTAGGCTGTGAACTCCCTTCCAGCTACTTAACTGTGCTACAGAGATAAATATGTATCTTTTCTCCTCATATGGCTCTTACAAGTAAACTGCAATAATTGTCATGGGAGTATTATATATACTGCGATGTAATTGTGGCTCCTCTTATCAATGGCAGCAATGTGTACTGGGGAATTGGCATATACAGCTCTTTTCCCCCACTTATACCACATGTGTGCAAACACACCATTTCAGCTGCAAATTCTTCTTGTATTTTATTGTGGGAAGACTTCAATAGGATAAAGAAAAAAAAAAAAAGAGAGGTGGTATTAATCTGGCCCTTACTCTGATGTTGTGCAAATAATTAGTTGATTTTATTTTGATGTTAAGCCTGCCATAGCTATGTTCCTAAGAACATGAAAAAATGATCTGAGGAGAGACAGGAGAGGAAGAAAGAGGGACGGGTAGGTGAGAAAGGCAGCTCTGATTTACATTATTCAAAAAGCCGTGAATGGTAGATCAAAGAAAAGCAAGAACCAAATTCAGTGCCACTGAAGGATTTCAGCAGCTTTTTCAGAGCTATTGATCCCTCAATGGCAAACTCTTTTAAACACTAAGTGATGCCTCTAACTAGCCAGAACTCCCACCTTATACTGGCTAAGCCTCACCCAGTTTGCTTTCAGCAGCTGGCATTCTGGGGAAAGCAGAGACAGCTGAGACACTGCTGTACCTGGGCCTGATGAAGGAGACAGAGAGCAGAGAGCAGAAATAGCATGTGTGCATTTTCTGCACCAGATGGTGCTTTTTAATGGCCATCATGGTAGATGTTAAATAAAAAACCAGATTCCTTACCGAAGAGCTGTGCGCTTGGTGGCCACCGATACCGTGCTTTGTCCAGGGCCAGAACGCAGTCACCCTGGTGAGAGCCCTGGGTAGGGCTTGTTTGCTCAGTGCTGGCTTCCTGATAAATAAAATCACCTCATATTTTGTTATGGGATAAGATATCTAAGGAGCTACCGCAGCTCAGTCGGCAAACCATGACTTGTTCTTGAGTTTGGACTCACAGGTCTAATCTGAACATGCAGAAGACACAGGATCCAACCCTTAATCAGGTCCTGAACTGTTAATTGCACTACAAATTGGCCTCTTCCTCCCCCTTCCCCGGGTCAGGTGTCTTTGGAGTCTGGTAGAGAAGCTTCCAGGTGTTCTGCTTTGTCGGGACACTTGAAGATCATGCCTTAATCAAGAGCCACTGGAATTGGGGGCAGTAAAGCAACTTCACCTGGCACATCCCCAGAAGGTCCCCTAAGAGCTGCCTTGGGGCTTCTGATACAGATCCTTTTGCTAACTGCTGCTGCCCTTGCTGCACCCCTGGGACTCTCCATTGACCCTGCCTTCCACATCTGCTACGTTCCACATGTGGCTGCAACAGCGCACTGCAGATCAGTCACCTCTTCCCAGGCTTTGCTCACAGCTCAAAGCCCACCTGCTCCCACCAGCACTTAGTGCAACTTGGTACCTTACACATTTTCATGAAATGGATGACCCTTTTCCTTCTGCGTGTTTGAGAGCTGGTGCTGCTACCATTTAAATGCATATCAAAAGCTCCAGGACTCTAGCAGGCAAAAGAGCTCATTTGAAACCTTTGGCGCTATTGTTCCAAGACACAGGCATAGTGTGGCTGCCCCAGGTTCCCTTTTGATATATATTTTTTCACAAATGTTAGACATATACGTATCAACCCCTCTATTCTTCCCTAGTGAAAGGTTGGACTCTAAAGCACAAGATGAGGAATAGATACTCTATTGGGCAGCTGCAGCAAGCCTTTCATAAATAACACAACAATCAACCCCTGTAAAGGAAAATTATATTCCAGAAGCTCTATCCTGACATACATCTGTTTTCCTATTGTAGGAAGGAAGAAAAAGTTAAGATGCTGAAAGCCTAAACAAACTCTGAATTAAGAAGAAATGGTAATAGTAATGATGGATGAATTGTAAACCACCTGCAAATGTTAAGATTGCTGCACTCTTCTGCAGACCATTGAGTCTATGCTGCAAACCTCCAATAGACATGGACTGTGCTCTATAAAAATCATGATGAATGCAGACTTGTTTTTATATTATGGAGGTCCTAATCCTCCTCCTCCTCTGCCTTTGCTCTATTGTTACAACATCAAAGACCAACTGCTGGCCGAGATACAGTCAATATGAAAAGGGCGACCAGCAAATTTACTGCTTGACTTCATTCCCTTTAAATGGAATAGGCACCATGGCCCTTTTTCAAAGTCCAATCACAGACATATATCTTTTTTATTGGACATCATGTACAATAAAGTGAAGCTGTAACTCGGAAAAAAAATAGAACACCTTAAAAAAATCCCATGAGGTGAACATTCCTTTATAAAAATATCACTGTGGTTACGTGTTTTTGAAAAACTCTGGGCACTCTGCAGCACAGAAGGCATGGACTGGCTAGATTATAGTTTAGCTAAGATGCATACCCATGCCTAATATCTAGTTGGTTTTAAAAAAAACAACAAAAAACCCTAATAAAAAGTGATATATTTAAGACAGAATCCCAGTGTCATTCAAATAAACTGAAATGGCAGCATTCAAGTCACAAAAATCATTAACTGCTTTGTTGTAGTCTGCTCTGTGCAGTGAACCTTTACAGACTTATTCAGCCCAGAGAATCTTAAAATCTGCGGCACAAACTGCCAGTACATACACTGCCTCTTACCCAGCCCCGGCCTGATCACTGAGGGGACTTCAACAGACACTTCCAGATGAGAGCTGTATCTACAGACATTAAAAACAGGGTGAGTTTTATTCCTGTTGTTTATTGTGTTGCTAAATAGATGCTGAATAACTTCTCGCCATGAAATTAGTGTATAAGCAACTCCCAGGATGCAGAGGTGAGTGTATTGGGGTGGACGGAGTCCACGCTACTTACCTATGGGTTTTATTTCTTAATAAATTGTATGTCGATACAGTGACAACTTTTTGTTTTAAACTAGTTTTTGTTTCTTTGGGTAACTTGTGCAAACAGGCATTACTCTGATTACTGACTTTATATCTAGATCAAGTTCATATTGATTTTAAAATCCTGCAGTGATATATGTGGCAGATAAAACCAAGGAAATTTACATTTTGTTCCACCTACAGTACTCTTAGGCAGCTGGTTCCAGTGGAGTAATTTTGGTTTCCCCATGGCAAAATCTGCTGCTACTGGGTTACTCCTAAGGTCAGAAAGATACCAAAGCTCTGTGACTAATTTCTGAAGCACTAGCTTCAAAAAATAGCTGTCTTATCACCGGGCCCCCTTTGCTGCTCTTTCCCTTACATTGCAGTGTCCTCAGTCACCTCTTCCCATCGCAGCCCACAGCACAGACCTGGCGCAAGGACCTCACCTCCTACTCAGCTTTCCTGGGCACGTACAAGAATAGGTGTGTCAGTGACAGCGTTCAGTTGTTCAAAACCTGAACACCCAACTCAACCGGAATGCAAAGGCAAGATGTCTGAAGGAGGCTTTCTGGAAGTTAAAGCTGGCCCATGGACAACACCGACTTAGTAGCTGTTCCTTAGAAAGGGAGGAATCTGCTCTCTGTAGAGCAGTACTACAAACAGTGGCAGAAAAAAGATGGGGCACACTATTTGGGTGGGTTTTAGAGATACTTACACATAAGGGTACTGACTTACACATAAGGGTACTGTCACAAGTACTGATCTCAATGGCTGTGCAAGCAAAGAAGAAATTTCAGTGTTTCCAAGGAAGAAAAACTACTCCAGAACAAAGTAGTCCAGGGTTTTTCAGTGTGTATGAAACTAACAGTGAAACGTAATGTATGGAAATGAATTTGTGCAACCTGAAGAAAGCCACACGCCAAAGCACGGCTTATCTTCACAGATGGAGGTCCCGATTATGTATGTCATGTGTGTATCGGTTCTGTAAAAAAACTGAGCTGTGGAAGATTCAAATCCAATAGGGACTTTGGCTGGATCTGCAGCCAGCACAAGCCATGGACTCATCTTGCTTTGTGAAAGTCAGTGGAGCAAGGTCGATTAAAGACACTCAGAGGACATCTGAACTTCTGTCTTTCAACATGGACTCACTCCACCAAGAGCGGCCAGAGAAAGATTTAATCTCTGATTTTCCTTCCTCATCTTTATGAGCACCTCTGTGAGATTAAAAGCACCCCAATAGCCATTACTCTACAAGAACTTAGAGGTGAACAGCTCCAGGCCTGCTTCCGTGCTGCTCCTGCTGACTGCTAGGAGGGAGGAATAAAAAACATACGACCCACTGCTATGAGTTCTCCAAGCACTGGAAAATAAGGGCATCCTTTTTATCCTTTATAAAGGAACTGCTTACCAGTACCGCCCACACAGCTCCTCTGCCCCAGCATTACCGTGCCACACAACTGACCGCTGTGGCAAGCCATCACTTACTGCAATAATAAGTTACATTTTACTTTGTTTTCTTTCTTTTTCCAGTATTTCAAATCGAAAGTACATGGAAAGACCAACACTGGAAACATCCTGCTCTTACTGATGTATCAATGAGATCACTACTCTCTTTCTTGGAAATGTTATTCTACCCTACGCTTTGGACTACGAATTTAGCCTGGCATTTTCTGTCTTCAAAACTTGTAAAATCAGTATCCTGGAGGCACAATGGTATTAAAGTGCAACAGTAATCACTGCATCATTTAATGCTTCCTTTTGCAACTTACTAAAGCAGTTTGTATTTTTCTGCTCTAAGTTATCACTTCATTATTCATTTGTGACAGTGCTTACAGCCTCCATTCAGGCCTGGAGACCTATTAGACATTGTACACAAGCAACACCACAGCAACGGAATCTCAACCTCAAAGAGCTTGGGTTGAGATTTAAAAAATAAAAGAAATTTTTTTTTAAAAATGCATCTGTGACCTAGCTCTGCTACCACTGAAAAATAATGCTTTAAAAAAAATATATCATCTTTTATGGAGACCACCATTCAGTCAATTCAAAGAGCTTTTAAGTAGTGCAGTCTTAAAGCAGACAGCAAGATAAGAATCGTAACAAAAAGGCCAAACAAGCCTCAACAGCACTGTGAACAGAGCAAATGAGGCACAACTGGGCACTGTCACACTTGTTTGCGAGGACGACCCGCAAAACACACAGAAGAGTGGAAAGCAACAATTAAACCTGCCAAGCTGCTAGATCTTGTCTGTTGCTGTACTTTCCGGATACAAGCACAAAGAAAAACTACATTGCTTTAATGTTTTAGTTTATGTTTGTGTAAGGAAACAGCTAAATTGTCTGCATATATATTTCAAGTGTGAGTGCATTTCAAGATTTTTAAATGATGACTCAGAAGAATGTAAGCATAAAAAAGTACGGCAAAATAATTTCCTATCATTACTTGCATTCTGTGCATTTTTACAGAGTGAAGGAAAAAAAAAAAAAGATTGTTAAGTGTGATTATTTACATATTTGTGCATCTTAAAAAATGAAGCGATGTTCCAACCAGTCTTTCCTCCCCACTGGAATATGTATGATGTGTGGATTGTGTGTAACAATGACTGGGTTTTCACAAGCTGTGTCTATCTCTGTCACGTATTCTCTTAGAAAGCTTTTCAAACCCAACCAGTACATTTATATACTAGGTCAGCAGGCAGAGAGAATGTGGTCTGAATCCTTTTCAATACCACCTTTATGATACTACTGCCTTCTGCACTTCACTGTCTGTAAAGTTTTCAGGTGCTGTGATACAACACAGCCAGCATTTTCACCTCATCAGTTATTCTTTTCATTGTTCCTTGTTTTCTTTGTAGATGCCTCCCACCATTGTGGAACAATAAGGCATTGATTATTAATATACAGATGTAGTAGATATGTTAGAGGCAAAAGGACAACTGGTGACTTCAAAACATGGTCCCCAATTTACATTTAATCTAACCTGGATTGGTTGAACAGACACCTCCCTGGCAAAAGAATTCCATAGCACAGCAAGGTGTCAAGAAGCTTGGTAAGCTGAAGCTTAAAGTCCTAGGGGCAGGTCATAACATGCAGGTTGAAATCACAAGGGACTACACAATGACCAGCTCCACACAGTAAAATGATGAAAAAATTGTTGGGGTCATAAAGACAAAGGGCAGAGCAAGGAAGTGTGACTGAACCCATGGGCTGAAGCTGGAGGACCGACAGATTTTGGTGTCAATCAGGGAGGGGTCAGTAGCCGTGTGGTTGTACTACTCTTATACTGCTGTTCTGGCTGTGATGGACTAGCTCTGCTCTTCCTGCATAGAACAAACTTCTCCTTACACAATCAATGAAGACTCAAAAATAAAAAAGCTGCTCCAGAACTAGCACTGATTGTCCAAGTTAGATGAACTACAGGAAAAGTACCAACCCAGCACCTTCTGGAATCTCTTACGTACCCACGCCTTGTCTCTCCACTCTCACCACGGATGATGGCTGCAGCTCTAGATCTTCTCAGGAACCAGACTCAAACCCACCACCCCTTTCACTGCCATGTGCCAGCCAACTGCATGTTAGCAGGCTCCCCACGGGGCTCCAGAGCCCAGGTAACGATGGACTGGGAGAAGAGAAAGGCAAAAGCCAGAGTGTCTCTGGGGCCTCTGCCCTGCAGTAGTTCCAGTGACTTGTGTCTGGCTCCAGGCCCGTGGGAACAGACATAAAGCCACCACTATGGCCCAGAATGAATGTAGGATTACATGCAAACTGTTTTTCTTTTCATATAAATAACCCAGTACTGCAAAGAGATGGAAAATGATGCTAAATCTTGCTCAAAACAGAAATAAAGAACTTCAGTAGACTTGTGTATGAGGCACTAGGAAAAAACTGCTCCAAGCCATAGTAGCAGGGACAAAATTGAGAGGTATCGTGATTCAATGCCAGGTATTTATCACTGATGATCCAAGTTGAGCCGAAGTTCAGCAAAATATGCCTCATCCAAACATCCCGGTCAAACCTAATGCCGGAAGTGACATTGTTACCTGCCTGACATTACTCCTTGCAGCCCTAACTAAATACAGAATTCCTGGATCCCTGTTCAAAATTACTGCGGTAGTCTGAGATACTAAAAAGCTTGCCACTGCCATGGTGTGCTAGCTCTTTTCCACCAGGGATACTTCAAGTTTGCTAGGAAATTAGTTGCAATGACAGGTATGAAGGGAAGCTTAATTACTACTTTCTGGAGTTTTCCTGGAGCCAGGTCTGGAAGGTGGAAGAATCTCTCCTGGGAGCCACGGACAACAGCAAGTGCTCCACCCAGAGCTGTGGTCTGAGTCCTTCACCCTCGTTTCCTGTTCTCTCCTTTCTCCCCCACACAGGGCAGCAGCACACGTAAGGCTAATCGCTCTTCCTTCCCCCCAGATCCTGGAACAAGCCACAGCCCACTGGCGAAACCACTAAAGAACACACATAATTCTCTCCCTTGGGAGCAGAGAGAATGAGCTGCACATGGGGTAAGTCATTCCTAAGTCTTAGCGTGTAACTGGAAGAACACATGCTAATGGTAAGGGCGAGCTTTAGCTAAGAACCTGTACAGCAAAGCCTGCTGAGAAGAGGCAGGTTTTACCAGCGCTGCAAAAAGCACAAAACTGAGCATCCTCTCTGATGAGTAACAACCTCACCAAAAGAGATCTTGGTTTGCAGAGGACCAGCCCCCACCTCCTTCACAGGCCACCTGCTCCGGCAGTTATTTGTGTGATGTACTAACTGCTCCTAAAGCAGAGAAAGATTTACTGCTTGTATTAAATACCTGATGTACATCCCTTACAGGCTAAGGACACTCTGGAAAACATGAATGCAAAACACTGAATCGGCAGTTTTTCAAAAATGATTTAGACAATCAGTTCCTATTAAAACTAACCAAATGTAAAGCTCCAGAGCTCAAATAAGCTTTAAAAAACTCAGTTTAAAACTCTCCCAAAGTAAACAGCTTGAGTCCTACTTAACCAGAAAGCTGAAATACACCACTGGAAACATCTGACTGGAGATTGTTTGCCCGAATCCAGTACAAGGAGCAGCAGGAACACACAAATCTTAAAAAGACCGAAATACACCCCAGCAAAGGCAAGAGGCAGCACAGCGTTTCTGAACTTCTCGCCGCGTTGAGCTGTGGATCTTAGGAGAAAATGAGGAGCTCAGCCCTGCAAAGGGCTCCTCACACGGCCTGGAGAGCAACTTGTGCAACTGCTTACAAGCAGCAGAAAGTGTTTCTTCTGGTCAGACTCGGAGAAGGTTTCTGAGGCGCTCTAATTGCTTCCACGCTCATTGAGCGGGGGGCAAGGACGGGAGCAAGGAGATTAAAAGTAAAAAGCTGTTTACAGCATTGTGCTTCTTTTCAAATTACATTCTCTTCTATGGCTCCAGCTTTACACACAACCACCAAGTTTCACGCTAATGTAATGCTGCTGCTGGAGAATGTGACTTCATGTGCTGGGGCATATATTGTTGGTGGCTCTGTTACTGCCTTTTACAAAGTCATTTTTCTTGGTGCGGGAACACTGTTTTTCTTGGTGCACAAGGCCTGCTGTGGAAAAATTAGAAGTGATGGGAATAAACTTCTCGATGAAATATTTTCTCTCAGAATGAAAGCACAGATTTTAGAGCATCGTAAAGTATTACGAACGGCTTTTCTAGCCTTCCCTTCACTTTAGAACTACATAAAAAGACAAAAACATACCCAACCAGCATTTTTCCATCTCTTAATACAGCTTCACTTGCTCTTATTCAGAAGCAAAATTTATATTTATTTATTTCATAAGCATACTCCACAATAGTTTCTGGATGCTAGTTAGCTGATGAGAGTTCTCACTGGTAAAAACAAAATCTCCCACGGCCCCCCAGTTCTCCGTTTTTCCTTTGGTACAGATCGAAAGAGGGAATAAAATCTAACTGAGAAACAAAAGGCTGATTCCCTCTCATAACTCAAAACTGCAAGATGTTTTACAACTCCAATCTGGATTTCCCATTCAGCATTAGTTTACGCTACCACAAACCAGTTGCAGCGGCAGCATGAAGCTGCTGCGACGCAGAGGTGCAGTGCCTGTTCCTGCAGCAGTGACCCGAGGAAGCCTCTGCCTGTGTCTCACCCGTCCCGACGAGGACCATCGGAGCACCGCAGCGTTTTCTCCTCACTGCTGCTCCCTAACAGCCAGTCACAGCGGCACAACACAATCCCAGGCATCTGGGAACTCCAGAGACAAGCACACTATGGGGAAGGCCACCAAAAATAAAAATAAGAGGAAGAAATAACTTGTTTAATCTTAGGATGGAAGTTTTTGCTGGATTTCTTCCGTCTAATCTAAGTCTAATTAATTGCAGAGGATAACATAACCAAAAGACCAAAGGAGATCAAACCCTATCCTCCCAAATCCTTCCTTCATTTGAAGGACCATGGGATGGAAGAAAGAGAAGCTCTTCTTCCCTTAACGAATCAGACTCCAAACGCATACAAGTCTATATTTTAGACTATTAAATCTCCAATGATATTTTAAGATTACTAAGGATTCTTCCTGAATCTGTTTTAGGTAAAAAGGATGTGCTAAGTTTTGGGGGTTTGGGTTGTTGTTTTTTTTTTCTGGAACTAAGACTAACACATAAGATTTTCTTTCAGATCAGATTTTCTTTCAGACAGGACCAAGTCCTGGCCACTTTATTTGTGCAAACTGACTGCCTGATCCTAAATACCATACCCTGCATTTGATAATAGCCAGTTTGTTTTCATACAAATTTGCCTTGTCAAAATACATCTATAAGCAGTTACTGCAAAGATTACTCTTTCCAGGGTTTGCCACAATGTGCACAATAGACTTCGTCAAATTAAATTTCATCAAATAAAACACTGACCTAATCACTTCTCACAATCTTTTGCCTCCATAGATCTATCAAGATAAAAAAGACCCCGATGGGTCTTTTTTTTCTCCAGTATAAGCAATAGACACCTGAAAGATTTCTATTTCCTTATACCAACAAATCTGGGTTTGTGCAGTTTTGCCTTCCGTGTTGATTCTTTATTTGGGAATGCGATGCACGGGGATTTTGCATTTGACTTCACGGTAACAGCCCAAGAAACCCCCAAATCTGAAGATCCCAGCGCAGACTTGCCAGTGAGATCCACACTGTGATGCTCTGAATTGAAGCATCTGCCTGTCAGAGTACAATCTGCTAAAGCAGGTTACAGTATTTTCCAGCTAGCAATAGGATCCATGGAAGCTATAAAACCAAAAAAAAGTGATAGACTTCCATCTGTTTAACTGATTAATCAATATACTTTCCTTCATAATGTCTTGTACAGACACGCTCTCTCAAATCCATAACTGCAGAATCAATTCAGTTGGGAAGTATATAAAAATTTCAATTCTACAAATGGCAAAACATGATCAAAATATGAACTGCTAAAGCTATCACGATGCTTAAAGGCGCAGAGTTTTATTAAGTTATCTGTAAAAAAACCACCGGACAGAAAAAAATGTTGAAGTCAACAATCAACAGATTTTCATAAGACGGCCAACTACAATGATAATACTCTAGGATAATTATCTGAGGATGACTTTCCTCTTGTTTCAGCCTAACCTTACGATACTGCTCTAAATAGAGCTCCTCGGGGAAATGGCATCACCCCGAGTTCCCACTTGCCCAGATGTTTCCCTCATTATGTTACAAGCCTGTCAAGAAAAGGCAAATTCAGGGTTATTCTAATGATAGCAAACACCTCATAAAAAACCTCTCCAAATTTACTTTTCCAAGGAACATCATTTTAAAAAGGCATTTCAAGTGCCCATGAGGAAAGAAAGCATCATTTATAAAACATTTTAACCAGAAATCTTAAAGATATTAAAAAAAACACATCCTGGAATGTCAAGCCGGTGATAAAACTGCAGCTCAAAGAGACAGCGCTGTGGGGCCTTACCCAACGCCCGTGGCCGAGCACACCCAAGTAGGACTCCCACCAAGTTCAGCAGGAGGTTTTCTGAGTTAAGAGGATGTGATTCCAGTTTGTGACTGGGATGCTGAGTCTGCAGATCTGGGTTCCCTCTTGTGGCTAGTAGTTTCACTTTGTGGACCACCACATGGGGATCCCATGCAAACAGAGTCATCATTACAGCCTGCACGCTCCTTATTTTTCCCCATGCTTTATAGAAACGCGCGCTGCTGGTACCATGATTCTTTCTGAGATGACAAAGGAGTTTGTGTAAATTTATGGTGATAATAATTACACATTTTCTGTCATTGCATGATTTTGCGGTTGATGTTTCTTTAACACTTGAATACAGGGTAAAAAGAAGTTGGTCAGGGCACATGTAAATGACTAGAAATTTACAAGCTTTGCCTGGGGATTTTGATGATTTTCCAGCCATTTTCAATGAATGGCAACATGTGATATGGAATAAAAAAGAACCACCTGCAAACATAAGGAAACAGAAAAAACTGTTCTTTACCTCTGTCAGACATAATTCACCAGTGGTTCCATGGGATCAGAAGACTGGAGCAGACTAGCTGGGTCACAAGCACCTGTCACCCTATTTCTCGGCTATTTCAGGATGGAATATCTCTACCTGTGTCTCTTGACACATTCCAAAGAAAGCCACGCGTTTTGTTCCCAGATTTCCCAACGCCATACACCTGTTTGGTCCCCTCTCACCCTGAGGAGCACGGGATGCCCCGGGTGGGAGGTGCGGCCCGGCCTTGCCTTCATCTCTCCCGCCCGTCCCCGGGTGAGATTGTCACTGTCCCCTGCGACCCCTCCACCGTGTGACGCGCCCGGGAGCCGCCCCGACGCCGCGGGGAGCGGCTGTGCCTTGTCCCACCTCTGTCCCCCGGGGGGGTGAAACCGAGGGGGGGACGCAGAAGACGCCCCGGCCGCCAGGGAAGGGAAGCCCCCGAGGAACGGGCGAGCCCCGGGCGGCAGCTCCCGCGGGGGCCGCGGGCTCGGTCCCGCCGGAGCGAGGGGGCGGCCGAGGCAGGTGCGCGGTGCCGGCACCGTCCTCCCCGGCCCGGGGCCCTGCCGCCCGCGACGTCCCCGTCGCCGCAGCCC